>NW_024583076.1:70274-83087 GCF_018398535.1 Haplochromis burtoni | reverse complement strand
TGCACTTGTGGCAAGTAAGCAAGCTTGAAGACTGGCAGTCTTGCTGGGTATCCAGTTACGGAAGCAACACATTAACAAGAGAATTCAGAGTAAAACCAAAGTTACTTTTCCTAGTAACTAGTTACTTTGAAAGTAATGAGTAACTTGAAGTAACTGAGTTACATTACTACTTACTTCTATCAAAAGTAACTCAGTTACTCATTTAAAGTAACTTACCCAACACTGTCAAGGACACATCTAAAACCTGCAGGACACCGGCTCTCGAGGACTGGGTTTGGACACCACTGCACTAGGTGATCAACACCAAGGCCAAAACCAAGTGTGTTTACAGAAATAATCCCTGATTTGCAGACCCTCTTACCAAACACAGTCATTTAAAATTTCTTAAATAAACTAATTTGTCTTTTAAAAATCATAATATAGTCAGCAATTAAATTTGATCTTACTTGTTCTCCACTCTGGGTTCTTTGTAAATTGAGATTTCAGCAGTAACTAGAAGATGTGAATGCAGTATTTATGTCCAATCCTTACTGCTACTGTTACTGAAACCAACCAACTGAAAAGATAACAGCCACAAGAGGCAGTACCCTCTATGGTGAAGGAAACTAGATGCCAAGATAAAGGCAGAACAAAGGACAGCCAACTAACTGCCAGAGCTGTTAAAAGATGTGATGAAGAAAGGGATGCTTAAGAAGTACAATAAGCAATCCATATCTGTGGCCTTAGAAATGAGAACAGCCCTGCCAAGGCTGGAGAAAGAGCAATACTGGAAGAGAATATGGGAGAAGGATGAAACATTGCTCAGTGGTTAGTGGATCTAAGAGCAGACCACAATAACCTCCCTGAACAAGATCTAGGGACCATCATAGTGGCAGACATCCATGAAAGAGTCTCAAGCAGGAAGACTAGACAGCGCTAGGCCTTGACATAATCATATGGATCAATATTTGTGATTTGGCTCAAATTTTGATTAAAGAGGAATGCAAGATGTTTCATTTTCTTAAGGTAAGATGTCATAACATAACCAGAAAAGACAATGTATGATTTTTAAACATTGTTACAGCTTTTTTTTTTAACATTTAAAAAATTTGCAAATGAATGAAATTGTTGTAAAATATAAATTTCACAGTGACAAACAAATGACAAATGAACTGTAGCTCAGTTATTGTCAGTTTGAATCGATATGTTTGTTAGAGTGATCGAGAGAGAGAGAGAGAGAGAGAGAGAGAGAGTATATACAATATGCAGCACTATATGAGAAACTGTCCAAAACTAACTGAATGGCTAAACTAAAAAAGCTCTTATGACACAATACATATACAGTGAAAGGTAATATAAAGCCTGGGGAAGTAATTATGCAGCCTTGTACCTCAAACAATGCATTAATGTCAGCTGATAAAATGTTCCTAACTCTAAATTGTGGTTTCAGTTACTAAAGATTAGTTGCTATCAATCAACAGACAAATGCACAAGCACACTTTTACATCCAACTGAAAAAGAAAACAAGGGCGTGGCTAACCATGACACACATGAACAGCTAAACTCGGTCTCTTTTACATTCATGTTCAAGTTCAGACAAGCCGTTCACCTAAATGTAAAGAAAGAAAGAAAGCTATCAAGTCTCCTCTTGTTACTGACATGAAGGTTACCTTTTTTAATCTTCAAATGTTTTCAAGTTTAATATGCATTTGTCAAAACTTGCAACAGTGACTATCCTCTGAGGAAGGCTGTGTTTGAATATCTTAATCTGTGGCTTTTTCTTTCACTCTGTACTATATTGACACGTCAGTGAGTAGACAGAGTGATAGGTATTAGATATTATTCAAACGGACAGTTTTTTGTTTACTGCAAAATAATGTGGAGCTGCCTTGTTACCATTTAATTTTCATGCTGCTGCACACAGGCATGTGCTTTGCATACAGTTAGAGTGCAGCTTCAGAAGGGAACCTCACAGTATAGTCAACAGCCTTAAAGCACATTTAGGAAACACTAACAATACAACAATACACTAACAATACAAACACTAACATTACACAGAAAAAGATTTATTATCAAAATCTGAATTCAATTAGTCTGTCTGAAGATATTTTACTTACACAAATTAATATCTTGAGTAAAGTAGGACAATATACGCTTATCCTCCTTTATAAAGTGAAATAAATACAGACTTTGCAGTTGTGTTTTCCAGATTTGCATTACATTCATCACTTTCTGAACCCTCATATTCAATGACCAATATCTACAATATAAATGCTTAGTAAGCAGTTAAAATATGGGACTTACAGCACATAAATGTAGCAGATAGGTAGAGAAGATCTGTGTTTGTACTACTGTACAGTTTATACTACATGATCCTCCTGATGGTCTTGGAGTGACCTCTACTGAGATTTGCATGATGAGGTTTAGACTCTGACTTACACTCAGACTGTTTGAATTTGTTATGCACGCCCAGTGAAATAAGATACATGCAGTTCATTTTCCTGTTAAACATACACCAACTGCAGACAATTGGACAAGAAAGAGTGGGCAGTTTGCTTCTTTACCTTCTAGTGGTTCTGGCATAATTTGGGTCCATTTGTTTATCTGCAGCAAAGGGGGATTGTAAATCAGCAAAATTAATTGTTGTTACAGTTCTCACAAGACTGAGGGAAAATCTTTTCTATATCTTCATGTTGCCTAATCAGTATCTAACAGACTTCTGGATACTGGATACTTTTTTCACTGTCATATATTTCCATATAATGCTTTTCTGTTCAGTGCTACAGAGGGTGTAAATTATTCCTATATTCACTGTGCAAGTACCAGGGGACAACACAAAAGGTGCCATCATATATGCAATTATGTAAACAATTCAGTCAATAGACTGCAAGTGCTTGCCATCTTTTTTATTGAGTATGAATGTCCTTTGTATGCGTTCAAAGAAGCTCTATAATTCCTTCAAACAACTGCAACAGAAAAGCCATAAAAAAGAGAAAGGGCTGATTTACCTAGCAGTTAAGGCTGTGGCTCCACTGTGCTTGCTCCTGTTACTTAGGCCATGCCCTTTGTCTGGGGCCAGGGCTTGGTCCAGATCCAAAAATTTGCATGCCAAGGGCCACTTGAATGTGAAGCTCCCCGGATTCTCACTACCTGACATGCAAAACTGGTGGAGGACCAGTTAAAATGGCACACACGCACAATCAGCACAGGTGTACTCCTGCTAAGAGTGACGCTCCAACCGCCCATCCTTTACCAGAGCTAAAACATTCACCATCCTTTCCAGAGAGTGTTATGAAAATGAGTGCTGTGATTTTACTAGGACACTCTACTTGCTGACTGTCAAAGGAGATGGTTGCACTTGTAAGAGCAGAACACTGGACATTAGCAAATTAAATCTCTTAGCACTGTGACAGGATCAGGGGGCAACGTTTAAATAAGAGAGAGGTCAGGAAATAGAAGAAAACCAAGAAGTGACAGATTTAAAGGATGCCAAGGTCTTTCCTTGTGAAAAAGAAACGTGGGCCATGTGGAGCATGGCAGTGGAAAGAATCAGAACAACATGAGTGGAAAGAAGAAAATCCACAAGGTATGAATTTCAAGTGGCTTCAAGTTTAATTTCTGCTGTCAAAATGTTAAAGCCGTAACAATTAGTCTGTATCACAGTAATTTACTTCAATGTCGAAATTTAGTCATGTAATCTACCTATCTGTCTATCTATCTAACTACATAGTGAGTGAAAATATTGAAAAACAGATATCCTGCAGTCCTGGCACCCAAGAGCCTGCCGCCATGCCTCAGCCAGTAATCCCCTCAGGACGTGATGCAACAAGAGGAATTATAGTGCCAGTACCTTTAGCAGGACTGGGAGGACCAAGAGCTGATACCAGGCCGGACTGGTCTACTGTGATGCTCCGGGGCTCCTACCATCCCAGTACAATGGCACTGGTCAGCAGAGCAAAGGTGAGAAAGGTTTTCTTGCCAAAATACAATATCACTCCTTTAATGTGAACAACTAACCCAGTGCATAGTTATTAGCATCATGTGACTGTTGGACTAGTGGTGGACTAGTAGGAGGTTAGAAATTTGGGCAAGGATTCTTAGGACATGACCTTAGGCAGGACCACAGACGACTGCTTTTGGAATATATGCATCATCAGACTCACATTTTTTGTGATGTAAGACACAGAGTTAACAGAGGTGTTTGTTGTAGCTTACAGTTCAAAAGCATGAGATGGTAGTGAATTCAATCAGCAATCAGGGAAATGATAATATCCTATATTACATTCATTGGGTAATTTTTTTCTCTTCCACTTGATATATATATATGTGGCTTTCATCACAACTTTGTATGTTTGGGGGGGGGGGGGGGGTAGATGCAGTGTGCTTGGGAAATCAGTTCAGTTCAATACAACCATAACTACATTTTTTTTTTTTGATTGATTGAGTTCATAATATACACACACAAACGCAAAGCAGGATATGAAGCATCGCCAAATGTTGTAAAGGCTCACCTTTTAGCACATTCACTTCACCAGATGCACCTTGTTTCTTTTCCTCACCTTTGATTGGGTGTGGTGCTTGGCCTTAATTGCGCTCACCTGTCACTCGTTATATAAGGACTGCACTCACCTACCCCTCACTCTTTCTTCACTCCCACATGAGGCGGCAGCTGAGAGATAGCAGTCCATGTGTGTCTTTCCTTCCTTTACCCATTATTCAATAAAATGACAAAACCTGTAAATGATTGACTGCTTATTCTCATTCTAATCGGATGAGCCCATGATGATGACTACTTAAACCCTGAACCTTCCTTCCTCCAAAACACCAAATATGTTTCCAAACCAATATCCTTCCAAGTCAAAGACTAGAAAATATGGTGAAGCATATCTTCCTTTTGGCTTCACCTACACAAGTGCCAAGGTAGGTCTACCCTGCCTTGGTTTTCCCTGCGTTGAGAGCACGCGCTGGGCTCTCCAAATCACGGACAAACAGAATCCCACATTCTTGATTTTTAGTTCACAAACACTTGTTATAATAACTAACTACTCCTGACATTTTGGAGATGTTAGTTCTTTATACAGTAAAGTTACAGTGAGATACAAATAACATCAGGCTGATCCTGCCACAATTTGTTCCCCTTGTCCAAACTACAGACAAATAGTATCCCACAGTTGTTTATGTTTTTGAACCCATTTTGCACAGAGAGGCATTTTTTGAAAAATTTATTAATAGCAATGTTGAATATTACACAGGAAAAAAACAACTACACGTAAAATAATTACACTGTGACGCCTCTGCCTTTCTAAATGGAGGGACAGTAACTATGTGTGTATATGCAAGCGTGTAAAACCTGAAGATGGTAAGATTAACAGTATTTTGTCTCTATCCGCCATTCTGCAATTCATCTCATGTAAACAATAATGTGTCACACAGCGTGACGTGAAAAAAGGCACATGGTGGGGGGCGCGAACATTTTTCTTGTAAAACAAAGGGGGCCTAGCAAAAAAAGTTAGGAAACCACTGTGTTAGAGGGTTTTTGAGCATGAACCACCTTATTAAGGTCATGCCACAGAATCTCAGGTCAGGAACCTAAGGGGGCTTCAGCTTGAGGTCATGAACAGATGACCAGACATTCTCCGTCAGGATGTTTTGGTAGACAGCAGAATTCATTTTTCCATATATATAGGCAACAGTGGTAATCGGAGTGGTGACCCTCAAACTGGGCAAGTGGCTCCAGCAGATTCAAGGAAGGACATTTGAGTTCCCTGTCCAATCATGCAAATAGATAAGATACTGTGCAGGATCCTGAAGCTCTCAGGCCTCTGGTAGAGGGCTTTCAGGTCATTTTAGATGTGCTCATTATTTGACCTACAATGTGGAATGCTCCAAGTTTATGTAACACATCTGATACATTTTCCATTTAACTAAAAAACAACCATTTATTTCAAGTTCTTTAAATTAGTTATTAAGATTAAAAATCATATTTTTCATACAACTGTAGGACTTACCTGGACTTACCTACTGTAGCAGTAGGTAAGTCCAGAAATATACACATAGCCAGATATGTTTGAGAGGGACAGAACTACTTTACATGTGAGAAAAATACTGCCCTATGAGGTCATAACCACTAAAAAAGGGGGAAAGAAACTCAAACACAGGACCCTTTTGAACTTCCCATTTATTTTGTTAACGGAAAATCTGTTAAGCATTTGTGACAATTAACTCATTCACTGCCAGCCATTTTCAAATCAGGTAACTCCCCACTGCCAGGGTTTTTGAGCATTTTTACTCATTTTTGAAGAGCCACAGAAAACTGTGTGTTATGATCATATAAACGCTGAACCTACCAAAATGAAGAACAGACTCTCTTCTTTCATCCAAAAAAAAAAAAAGCTTGTTTCTACCATTTTCCATTCTTTAGTAATCAGCTGTAGAAGAGAGGTGGGTTCCACCAAAAATGCCTGCTTTGACCAAAAAAAGGGAGAAAACGAGCTTTTTGTGAAAAATACATTTCAAGCAGAAAAGTGCCTTTGACACTAATATTTCTTGCTTTGTGACACCTCTAACATATAAAATAGTTTTTCACTTCTATAAAACAGTAATAACACTGAGAAAGGTTATGTTTTATCAAAACAATTTATTTATAAATATATGAAAAAATAAAATGTACATAGTGAAACATTTATTCACAATGAATAATTCACTTTTGTGTGGTAAACACTACCTAAATCGCACTACTGCCACTTGCAGGTCGATTTTGTCATTACATACCATGAATGCAAGTCTGATATTCACTGACAAGCTGCCCGAGGTTGTATTCTAGCCCCTCCCATTGAAAAACGTAATTGACGTCCAAAGACGTCAATGGCAGTGAATGAGTTAATAGAACAGCTGACTTTGTGATTTTTACTAGAGCTATTCTCAGTACACCCTAACTACTGAACACGGACACATGGCTGGCAATTTCATTTGCTTTCATAGATGCTCATACTGTGAACATAATCTATCAAGAAAAAGGTGCCATATTATGCAAATTAAATTGTAAAACTATCCATTTCTTATTCACTGGTCTTCTGTGCAATCAAGTTTGAGTTCAGTAGACTGACATTTGTACTCCCTTTAGTGGCCAAGAAATTCATTATTCATATAGGTCTGTTGATTGCATTGTACATATCTGCTTTTGAACTGCTGTGGAAAGGATAAAAATAAAATTCTTGATGCATTCTTGATAATATTATTAAACTTTTAAGGCTAATACTATACAGTGAGATTAATTTAGCTCTATTTAAGAAAATATATCTATTTTTTTAAAAAAACTGCTTTTTTATGCCATGCTTGCTGAAAGATGGAAAAAGCTAGGGGTGATGCACTAGACTAATTATTGGGGCTGCAATATTTTATCTGCACAGATAAAATGTGTATATATAGGATCAATTCAAGAACTCCGTACCCACTCGTTATGATTTAATGGCTTATAAAGGAACTATTTGCATGGAAGGTGTACTGGTGTCTTGGTACACTGTACCATGTATTAGCAATTTGTAATCCTGTTTGTTACTTGTAAGCTAAACAGAGCAGAGAAAAGATGATTGTTACAGTGAAGTTTTGTCATATTTATTCAGTAGTTCTCTTCCCATCAGCCACGTCCCCGTACTTCCCCTGTCTCAGGTGACTTTGTTTGCTCAGTGTGCCACAAGATCTTCCCTCTACAACGCATGTTAACCCGCCACTTGAAGTGCCACAGCTTGGTGAAGAGGCATCCTTGTCGGTTCTGTGGCAAAGGATTCAATGACACCTTCGACCTAAAGAGACATATGCGAACACACACAGGTTAGGAATGTTCTACATGTATTTTGTTGAATCCACTAATCTTTATCAAATTAAAAGAATCACAATCAATTTTATTACAAGGGAGTACATTTTATTATATATGTTATTGATAATATAATTAAGGGATTAATGGGTTTGCTGTGTATCATTAGTTGCACTTGATTGAAATGTAGGTTCTTAGTCATCCAGTTCATGGTAATCTAAGAAGCTTGGAAAGAAAAGTGACTGGACATCTTCAAGATTTTTAAAGACCGTTCACCTCTCATCCATTTAAATTAGCTGTGTTGGTTCAAGGACACATCTAAAACCTGCAGGACACTGGCCCTTGAGGCCTGGAGTTCCCCACCCCTGCGCTAGGGTTTAAATACCTGGGAGTCTCCATCATTTGGTTTTAAACCTAAAGAAGCTTTGTGGATGACAGATGAAACGTCTTAAAAAAAACTTTAAGAAGTCCAGTCACTTTCTTTCCAAGCTTTTTACAATTGGTTGAAATCTGCAAGAATTACTTTGTGGGATTTACAGTAACTTTAAAGTGATTGGCATTAACGGAAATCAACAACAAAAAATGGAAATAAATGGAAAATCTGCTTTCAGTCATTACATGAGCTCTCTGACAATGTCAGCCTTGGTGGAAAGCTTAAAGGAGAAACTGTCTTTTGTCTCTCACTGCTACAGGTATCCGTCCCTACAAGTGTGAGCTGTGTGAGAAAGCTTTCACACAGCGTTGCTCTCTGGAGTCTCATATGAGAAAGATTCATGGTGTACATCAGCAGTATGCTTACCGCCAGAGACGCTCCAAGATCTTTGTATGTGAGGATTGTGGTTATACATCAAGCCGGCCTGATGAGTACTTCCTCCATGTGAGACAATGCCACCCTGGCAGCCCTGCTCTCCGCAGGTACTACCGTCGTCAGGCTCATGAGAACAGCACCTTTCCATCAGAAGATCGTAAACTCAGTCCCTATTTGCTCTACCCAGCCTCTGCATACTACATGTAGGTTTTATTCTAATGCTACATTATTTCATAGATCTTACAAAACTATTCAGAAGTAAGTATTCCCTTGTGTAATATGTAGGCCATGTGTGTCAGTATACTTGCGCTAATACCCTTTTGTGCTTATTTACTTTTTTGCTTTTAGCAAATGCTTTTAATCAAAACCTTAAAATAAAAATGAAGGTTTGTACATTATTCTTAATGTTTTTAATCTATCTGTAATCTACTAAGCCTGACCTGTTAAGTTAGCAGTAATAATAAAGAAATTCCAAATGTTTGCTCGGAAAAAATAAATACTTTTCATTAACAGTTAGGTAGGTACGTTATGTTGTGTTTTCTTTCAGTTATTAGAAAAGCAGCCTTGCAAAACTGATTTTATTGTCATTTATATTTTTGTAATAGGAAGAACCACTGAACTTATATATATTTTGGAAATAAAACTAAATTTACCCTTACCTTAAGGTGGTGCAAAGTTCTTTTTACTACTACTACTTGGATAAATCTAATATGCACCTGTGCTTGTGGGTTGTTTTCTGCTGTCCCTTATCCTGCACTTCTCTATAGTTGATGCTACCAGCAGTGAGGACTTTGCTGTATCTATTTTTACTTTATTTTTTTCTCTCTGTGAAAAGAACGGTAGGCATGGGGCTGGTTGCTTTAAAACCTTGGTAGAACCTCAAAATCCCATCCTTTCGTGAACCTCGGGACCAAAAATGGTCCCGCCCCAAAAGTGCTCTAAAAATGTTATATATCAATATTTTTTTCTACTTTAAATTAGTCAATCTTTTAAAACTACTTCTGCTTAAAATATCCATGTCAAGTTTTAATTATATTTTCATTGTTTTAACCCTTTAAATCCCAGTTTTATTACATGAGCGCCCTGTTTTTTTAGCCCCAAAAAACAAAAAAACTAAATATTTTCCAAAAAAAACATTTGAAGTAATATTTGTTTGTTATTATAATTAGGCCTTTAGATGGACTAAAGATTGGCACCAACAGTCATTTCGATCGCCTTTTATTTTTTTTCCAGGAGCGCATTTCATAAAATGCACACTATCGACCACGCCCAAAAAGTGCTATAAAAAATTTATATATTAATATTTTATTCCACTTTAAATTAGCCAATCTTTTAGACCTACTTCTCCTTGAAATATTCATGTCAAGTTTTAATTACATTTCGCGGATTTTAACCCTTTATATCCCGGTTTCGTCACATGAGCGCACTGCTTTTTTTGCCCCAAAAACATAAAACATAAAACATAAAATATTTTCCAAAAAAAACATTTGAAGTAATATTTTATTGTTATTATAATTAGGCCTTTAGATGGACAAAAGATTGCCACCAACATTAATTTCGATCCGTTTTTAATTTTTTTTGCAGAAGCCGAAAATGTCCCCAGGCGGCGCTGCTGCTCCTGCTCCCCGGGCAGGGGTGCCTCTGCCGCGGGTGTGTTTCGCGCAGCGCCGGAGCATATGGTTCGGTTCCCGTGTCTGCAGCACACACTTCCGCTACCACGTGAAAACAAATACGTCATTTCCTGTTGATTAAAAAAAAAAAAAAAAATCAAACGAACCTAAGGGCAGAAAATGGTCCGGAACGAGCAGCGGGCCAAGCTGCTGCTGCACGCGGGAAATTAGTCTGCCTTTTCCGGGTATGTCTCTCGAGCAGGCCGCTGGAGAAGGTGTGTATGTTCCAGCAGGCGTCACATGTGGAACAATGGCGCCACCCGGTGGCCAAATAAAAAAATTACAAGTTTAAGGCCCGGACTCTAAAATGGCACCATAACTGAGACAATCACACTAACCGTTGTAAAAATAATGGTGGTATGAAAAATAGCGTTTATAATGGGTTTCAATGGGCAGATAATCGGTATATATCAACGAAGGTTAGGATTGGGTAGGCAATATGTATGTCTTTCTCAAGTATTCGACCATATTAAAGCTCAAATTTAAAAACTCAGTCTGAGAATGATTAAACGAATAGATATGAGTGCAAACTAAAAATAACATGTTTGAAAATTCCTTGCTACAATAACTAAACATTCACCACAATACAGTTGGAAATGGCGTGGAATTACCAAATTCGCTAAAGGCGCGAATCAATATGCGTCGCGCCCAGGGTCTCTATCCAACGGGTTTATAGAGTTGACTCTTGTTGAGTTATCCACTTCGCATTTGATGTAATGAAAAGATAATGATCGTTGGTTAAGATGGTCAGCATTACTAATGAAAAGTAAAGAACAGGTTGCTGTCAGTGCTGGTGCACAACAGCCCTTCAAGCTGGCACATAGCCTATATAATTATATAAAATTATCCATCCATTCACTTCCACTTATCCTTTTTAGGGCCGTGGGGGGCGCTGGAGCCTATCCCAGCTGTCTTAGGGCAAGAGGCAGGGTACACCCTGGACAGGTTGCCAGTCTGTCACAGAGCTAACATATAAACAGGAGACAACCAGTCGCACTCACATTCACTACCACATTCACACCTGTGGGCAATTTAGTGTTTCCAATTACACACTAGCTGCATGTCTTTGGAGTGTGGGAGTACCTGGGAGAAGCCACCCAAACACAGTGAGAACATCCAAACTCCACACAGAAAGACCCTGGCCTGATGGGGGAATTGAACTCAGGCTGTGAGGCAACAGTGCTAATTACCGTGCCACCATGCTGCCCCTATATCACATTATATTTAAAACATTATATATATACCCATCAGCCCACACGTGTGTCAGTCCATCAGGCATCGGGCACCCAGTATGCCAGATTACTAATTTAGTAATCTAGATCTAGGGAATTAGTGAGAAATAAGTGTGTGTGTGTGTGTGTGTGTGTGTGTGTGTATAATTCCCCACTCACCCCTTCAGATGGTCTCTTATCCTTCATGCATTTGTCCTCTACCAGAGGCCTTGGAGCTTGAGGGGCCTGTGCAGTAACTTTATTTCTCCTGGGCGGGGGGCTCTGTTACCTTCACCCTCCATATCTTCTCTAGCTTCTCTCTCAGCTCTTGAATTTTCTTGAGTTTCTGATGTTTCTTCTTCCTGATGTTGCTATCACTTGCTAATGTTACATCTAGCTGACTTCCTCTGCTTGCCCAACACTACTATTCCAGTAGTTTGGCCATCGCTAGTTTGTCTGGAAGCCCCACTGGATCTTAGCTCGGTCATTCTCAGTGTATCCTTTGACCCTTTGACTTCCAGGCCATACTCAGCCTCCATGCGTTCCATGCATGCCCTAATTGTTTCTGTATACTATGCTGGCCACAAGGTTATGGCGTTCCATGCATGCCCTGCGTGCTAGCATCTTGCACCCTGCTGTTATGTGCTGGATCGTCTCAGAGCTATATTTGCAGTCTGCACCTGGGGTCTTGCCTGGTATGAAAGAGCCCAGCTTCTATGGATCTTGTGCTTAGAGCTTGTTTCTGTGCTTCCAGCTTAGTACCTCTGTGTTGTCTTTCCGTCCAGCTTTATCCAGCAATTTGTAGTATTTTTCAATATCAGCCACTTCCATTATCTGACAGTAGTAAATGCCATGGTGCGGCATAGGTGTTGACTGCCTGGATCATGTTCTTCCTATTCAGATGACTCCACAGGACTTGAGTGGGAAAAGTGTAATTCACTGAGGCACACTAACATATTCTGTGGTAAGGTACAATGCTACATTGTACCTTACAGCTCCCTCGGTGAACACACATGGACATAAGCATTAAACCTGATCAACCTAACCCTAACCCAGAAGAAGTATATGGCTGAACTGGTTATAACTGGTTTGTCTGCACTAAGCCAAGTTTGTGACCACCCTCTTGTGGCCAGGCCTGCAAATGACACGTCCTGCTACGTCTTCAGAACAGTTAGTAAAAAACAATACTGACTTTCACCACAAACATCACCATCATTTGGCAGAAACACACTTTATCAGGTGTGATGGCATGCCACACATGGTAAGCTCCACACCTCACCACCCGTTGATTCACTTTAGTTTAATTTACAGTCACTACTTTAAAATATTCTA
>NW_024583076.1:45267-50958 GCF_018398535.1 Haplochromis burtoni | reverse complement strand
CTTATTGTTCAATATTGTTTCTTTATTAAATGTATTTATTTTTCCATCACACCTTCCAATGTTTATATGGCGTGTACACATATCTTGCAAGTAGTGTCAGTATGTATTAATCTATCTTTAGTCGCTGAAGGAGTAGATCAGTTATAAATCTTATGCACAGTATAGGTAGAGGGACGCACAGGGATGTCTATGTGCTGTATCTGGCCGGTAGGATTGACTCACATACTGGAGAAGATGAAGGACATAGTCGGCTTCGAGAGATCTGTAGGTGGAATAGGTGATACTAGTTTTTGAGTGATTAGTATACAAGTCGAGTGGTAGATATTAATCTTTCTTTCTTTGTTTGAGTTACCTGGGGGTTGGCTTCTCCTCCTGTCTGGCAAAAGGTGTGGCTAGTGATGGCCTGCTTGAAGCTGACGCTCCGGAGCGTGTGTCGAAAAAAACAACACACTGGTTCAGAAGCACTGTGTCGAGGCTTGCTTCGTTTGGCAAAAGTCACGTGACCAGTGACGTCCGAAGCTTCATTACGCACGTAACTGCTTCGGTACCTGATTCAAACGGATATAAGGAAGTGAATCATCCACGGGATTCGTGGAGTGTGTTGATGGTGACAGATAGCGACGAGGTGATCATTCCACTGACAGATATGGAGCCAGCGAGGAAGAGAGGACGTTCTGGCGTGTGGGAATATTTTGAGTTGATTTTGCTCAATTCATTTTATCTGCCGAAGTGAAAAACTTGAAATGTCCAAAATCATGTTTTCATAATGTAAATATCATTACAGCATATGACTTTAGGAACACTTCCATGTGAATTAAAGCTAATGAAGACTACAAAAATGTATTTGATACTATACGTACATTACATTGCTACAGTTTAGAAAATCATTTTGTTTATTGTTTTTAGGTGATAGTCTGCAGGACCCAGGAATACCTGCATATCTACCAGCTTGCAGTGTGGTTCCTGCACTCCACAGCCTCTTCTGTTCCATGCAAGTGGATTTTCTCCAGGGCAGGAGAAACTATTTCTAAGAAAAGAAACAGACTCAGCCAGCGCACAGTAACACTAATCCTCTTTTTAACTGTAAATAACAAAAGGGCTACCTGACATAGATCATGTTTTTACTTTGCAAGCTCTTGATTAGGGGTGGGTTTTGATTATTGCCTTTCTGATTCCAATCCATGCTAAATTTAATAAAGTGATATTGATTCATTAAAATCCTGTGTCGATTTGTAAATTAACGTTATTATGCCTGAAACGCCAGCATCTCAGGTTAAACCTCACAACATGTCGTCAAACACCATACAGCTAAAACAGTAACTGGGAGCAGGTTTACGGATTCTGCATACAAACGTGAACACAGAGCGCGGACCCGACGCGTCAGAATCAGATTTTGGTGTGTCGTCGGGTCCGCGCTGTGTTTGCCTCTTTTTTCTTCGCTGGCTTCTGCAGCTGCAGGTTTCATAACTCTCTGTTTACATCTCTAATTAAGTCTCACATGTGTCAGCTTTCTTTTAATAGATACGAAATTATGGATATATACTGATAAATGACCAGAATTGTAATATTTCTGACTGAGGCAAAACTTTCCAGATTCCAATCAAATTGAATCGGATCCTGTATCGAATCAAAATGATTCTACAAATCAGTGACGATGCAGCCGTACTCAGCCCCCTAAGCATTTTCCCTTTCCAGTTCACAATCAATCCCACCCCTAGGTCAAAAATATGTATAGGACAATTGGTCTAATCTAATATTTTGTATGAACCTGTCCAGCTGTCCAGTGATTAAATGACAAGTAGATGGAGGCAGGACTTCACAGCAGGGGCATACTCCATAATGTGCTGTGCAGTCTCATATGTATATTATATATATTGCTCACTTATTGTATTTACCAACATCAAGGACTTATGAGCAAAGGAAGGCCACACCATAGTGCATGTTTAAATAGGGAAAGTTTATTGATCAAAATGTATTACGCAAATACGCATTACATTTTTTTTCAGCCCCCCAATCGAGAAAACAAAACCAATTACATGTTCAAAGCAACGGAACGGTGGCCCAATATCAGAGAGAACTCCACTCTTGAGTGAGCAGTGATAATTGAGCAGTCCGTTTTATTCTGCAGATTCAAGCTGCTCTTTAAAATTTTCGCCACCAGATGTCACCGGAGAGGACTGTGTTGAAAAGCTTCGAGTAATGAACCGTTTTTCAATACAAGCTTCAGTGCTTCGGAAAGCTTCATTTGGCCATCACTAGTATCTGTCTGTCCATGATATATATATATATGTGTGTGTGTGTGTGTGTGTGTACGTGTGTGTGTGTGTGTGTGGGTGTGTGTGTTGTGTGTGTATGTGAGGTATGTGTATATATATATACAGATAGATATCATTAATGTAGCTCAAAGCTACATTAATGGTGTGTAAGCTAAGAAAATCAATGTAGAAGTTAGTTGTGCTTTTGTACATTAACATTTTCATATTGTATGCCTGAAAATGTTTCTTTTGTTCATTTTGTTTTCATCTAGGAAGAATTAAATGAAGTTGCTTTGGCCTGGAATGACCACAGAATGCGCCCAGTCCACAACTCCCGAAGTCCTCATGGCCGACCATCTTTTATGTATGCCCTCCCAGACATTTATGGCGCGAGGGACTGTCTCAAACATGTCAATATGGACAAAGTTGAAGCCTGCCTTGAAGAATGCGTGTTCAAAGACTTTCCATGTGAAGAGGATGTCTTTCATCTCTGTGTAGAACTCATGTCAGAACATAACCTGGACTTCTCAGATGATGTGTTTCATACAGTGGATCTGTATGTAAAGCTAAGGCAGTTGATGCTTATTGAGTTGGAGCTTTTGCCTTAAAGGTTAGACATCGTTATGCATTTGATTGAGGTGGCAACAACACATTCTTTGACCCTTGTCCTTCAGGGACATCTAGGGATATTTAGGCCTTTTCCCCCCTTTGTTTGGTTTTAATTTTGCTACATTTGCTGTCTGCAACAAATATCACCCCAAAAGACACTTTTTTTAATGCTGTATTTTCATATTTAAACTGTAAACTTTTATAAGTTATTAATTTTGGATGGTTGTCGTTTTTGGGGCACACATACATGGGTTTTGAGGGCCTGAAAATGTATTTCACAAACAGGGCCAATTGAAAAAGGCTATAAAAATTGTATTTAATTTTTGGAGGTTTTTTTTTTTGGATGGTTTATTTCAATTAACAAACCAATTTTTTGTTTTAAAAGCCTTATTATTAAAACATATGTAAACATAATGTCTGTTAGACCTGCTATTTGGAGGATATGCAGCGCATGTCACCTTGGAATTATGATTTCAACTTTTTGTAAATATGCTTTTTCATCTTTCTTTTTATTTGAGTAATTATTGATGTTTTGAAATATCTGGTTATGTAGCAGTAAATTTTTTTTTCACTGTCATTTTTTTCACTGCTGAGACTTTTTATATATACTGACTGTTTTCCTGATTATGGGCAGTATAATTATATATTTTTTAGCATATGGATAACCTAACTGAGTGAGATTTATGGACCTATGTTTTTTTTTTTTTCAGATTGCGCCTCAGAATAATAAAAACCCAGAAATTACCAAAATGAAAGATGTAATTTGTCTCATTGAACACTTTATTATAAAACACAGATCTTTTGCCATCATCTTATCTTAAAACAAAATAACTGTACTGTATTTACAGTAACACAAAAAACCTTAAAGTATTCTTATAAAAATCTAATTGCAAGCACAAGACTTGGAAAAAGTACGACAATACACTCAACAAAAATATGCAATATGTTGTGCAAAAATTCAATTATTATTAAAAATACAAACAGAATGGGACAATAAAAAGAGATTGAGGATAATATGGCAAGATCTGATAACAATATCCTACAATTATATTATTATTATTATTATTATTTTAGGCATACATATAAATATGGCAATTTGCAGATACAAAAGGTAGAATCAATTACAACAAGATTACGATACTCAATACTAAGAAAAATAAAAACAAATGGTGAATATGGAGATCTATGCAGATGTAAGCAAATGAACAGGATGTAACACTAAATTAAATGCCACAAATGTGAAGCCAAAAAAGAAGGAAAAAACCCAAGGGGGAGATGTATTTTATCTCAGGTATCCAAATCAGTGGGAAGATGCTTTAGAATATCATGTAGTTTTTGTGGTTTATTTATTGTGGTAAAACAGTTTTACAACACAGTTTGTCATTCTTATCTTGTGAAATCAAACCAAATGTTATATTGTCTCTAGAGAAAGAATCATGGATTGATTAAATCTTTGGTTTTATCCATTAATGAACATCAAACCAGAATGTCTGTGTAAAAGAATAAAAGAAAAATGTATGTATTGTGAGTACATGTTGTCATTATTATAAATCTTAATATTAAATCTTATATTAATGCTAACATTAAGCAATTCTTTAGAGGGATAAATGTCATTCATTAACTTAAAATGTGTTTCTTTTGTTTTGGGGGGAGTATAGTAAGTTTTAAGTCCATTGTTCTAAATCTGTTAATTGAATCTTTAATATATTTATGTAGGATGTAATTCCGATTTTGTCTTCCGGGGAATAATTGATCTGGTAAAGAGCTTCTTATGAAACTGTTGTTCCATTTCTTGTTTAAAAGGGGTGTTCCTTCAATTGCCAGTGAGGTGCGTTGTGGCACCATAGGTTGTTGTGCCTTTATATTTTTAGTTAGAAACACAAACTCTTTTATAGTGCTTTACATAATTTAGTGAATTTATTAGGCATTAAAATTGTATTTAGTAACAAAATATTAGTGTCCATTAGATCACCTGTAGACCATATATTTTACTCAAACCAGCTTTTGTACAACACAGTCTTTTTGCTATATAGAACATATCTATTATTCGATATTGTAGTGTTGTGAGGCAAAAAAGTTATGAACATGTAACAGAATCCAGTACAATAGTAGTTGTCTGTAGTATTCTGACAAAGAGAGAGGAAGCTTGTTAACATCAATGTGATAAGAAAATTTAGGCCATCAACTTTACTGAAGAGGTGATTTTGGTCAATGTATTTGATCTTGGATCTCAACCAGTTTATTTTCAAAGTCCTATTAAGGCAGTCAAAGTCAATAGCTTTCAGTCCTCCATTTTTAGTATCTTGGATCAAATGCTTCTTTTTCATGTAGTTAGGTTTATTTCTCCAGATAAAATTAAAGTTTTAAAATTTGATTAATAGCTTTTCCTAAGTTATCTGGAATGGAATTAGTGTATGTTGGATAGATACATCTTGATAAGCGTTCCTTTTTTGTTAAACAATTCTCCCAAAAAATTTATAAATCTTTTTGAAGCCAAGAGTTCAGTTTGAAATTGCAAATTGATATGTTATATTTTAACAGCTCCTACTTTTTGACTGGTGTTATTTCCCCAGAGTTAATAATCTCATGTATTAGCGCCTGAATGTTTTTTTGGGGGGGGGGGTTTTTGCCAATAATTCTTATTTTTTAGTAGACTGAAATTAAACTTCCAATATTTGCCTTAATGGATTTCTTTGTTTTTTGGTTTTATATAGAGACTTAATAAGTGGTCTGCTATTAAATCCTTGATTTGGGCTAAACCACAAGTATTTTATTAATTCCTGAGCATTAGTCAGGCCCTGTTTACTACAGACAGTGGCGGTCCTAG
>NW_024583076.1:42126-44344 GCF_018398535.1 Haplochromis burtoni | reverse complement strand
TAAGTCTGTATTATAATGTCTGGTGTTTTTGTGTTTGTTGGTTTGTTTTTATTTTTGTTTTATTTTGCGAGTTGGTTATTAGATGCTGCTCCAGCCAGTCAGAGAATCCCCTGCCGCCCCGCCCTCTCCTCTCTGCGCACCTCGCAAACAGAGGGCGCCCTTACTCCCAGCAAATGGGCGATAGAAAAGTGATCGGTGCCTATGCCATTCCCATGGCAGAATGTACTTGAAAATGTCATATTGTTTTCTTCAGTAATATGAAACATGGTGTATTTTAGATTAATAGTACTGCAGTTTGTTCCTTGTATTTGCTGTAGATCTTTATTTGCTTTATATATTTTAAGGTAAGTTCATCTATAGTGTTACATAATTTTTTTAAAGATGCCAAGAGTTTGCATCATCTCTGCAGCGGTCCCCAACCTTTTTTGCGCCACAGACCGGTTTATGCCCGACAATATTTTCATGGACCGGTCTTTAAGGTGTCGCGGATAAATACAACAAAATAAAACTAGTACCAGTACCGAAAAAAAGAAAATTTATTCATAACACACGTGAAAAGACCAAGGAAAACCGAGTAAACGATAAAAACGATAACAAAATAACGCTGAAAACCGATAAAAACCCTGAAAATTATACATTTCACACCTGAGCCTCAACTCTTGCGGCCCGGTACCAAACGACTCGTGGACCGGTACCGGTCCGAGGCCCGGGGGTTGGGGACCGCTGATCTCTGTCCTGTTAGACCCATTTAGCAAAAATCAACCTGATAACGGCTTATTTTTTAATCTATTCTATAACATTATCATTGATTGGGGAGATGAAAATTAATGATATAAGACAGTTACGATATGGTCTGACTTTTCTCACCCAATAAATGAATCTTTAATATGTTATTTAATATGCTATTTTATCAGAAACTAGTGCTGTTGAAATTAACACTTTAAAGCAAATTAATCCGCCATCACGGGCAACACAATTAAATTTTTTGAACGTAATTAATGCATCTGGAGTGCAGAAGGACTCAAAATCCCTGAAGGAGAGAACCTGTGCTAAAAAATTGAAGAAAACTATTCAAACTCTCTTTGAATTTAAGCATACATTCTTTGTGTTTATTCTGCATTTACTTCATTATATTGCAAGCTTAAATATAAATTTGAAAAAAATGTAGTTGCAACCAGGCTATTGATCAAGTAATTGTGATTAATTACAGAAAACTGTGAGATTAATTAGTTAATTTTTTTAATCTATTGACTGCACTATCAGAAAGATACATATGATTACAGCTGGTGAGTTTTCTTTTTACCTATATAAGTAAGCTTTCAGACAAATGTAGTGGTGCCAATTATTTCAAGAACAATATTTGTCTCTTTCATACAAAATTCATCCTAACATAAGCTATAAGAAATATTTGTCTTTGAGATGATGAATATATAAAGTGATATGAAATAGAAATAAATGCACCTTGAATGTTTGCTGAAGTTCAGTATTTAAAGCTGAGTTAAATTTGACTGGTGTAATTTTTAAAATTAAATACATTTAATCAGGGGCGTTTTTAGCCCAAAATGAATCAAAGCACCCCCAAAGATATCTTACTTTTTTCTTTTTTTTTTTACAATATTTGCTGTTTGTGTGACACACTACTAAAAATATAAAAACCATACAGTACTTGGTTGAGACGTAATATTCTAATGAAAATGGTTTGTTCCAGCTTGACTCTCACCTACTCTGGCTCTAGAGCCTTTTCTGCCAGAGCGATGGTGGCTGAGACGCAGGGGAGTGCCTGCCTTAAAACAGGACATGTTAGCTGCATTTAACCTGAAGTTACTCTTTATATAATTAGGTAGGAGTCAGACCATATTTCTTTTTAGCTGAAAAACATTACACCCAGGTAAACTGCAGTGTTGAAAATGTATTTTCGACGATGTTTGCTACCCTACAATCCATCCTACTCTGTAGTAAAATCAGTGACATCTGACCATCCTGTTGCTCCCATTGAAATTTATATAGCCTATTTAAAATCTAAAACTTAAAATTGTCCGTAGCCTACTGTTGTTCCCACTGTCCTGTTTGAAATGGAATGAGAGAAGCTGCTTATTTTGTCATATGTGCATGTGCCCAAGGTAATAACTGGCTAACTCCTGTTTTGTGTGTGTGTGTGTGTGTGTGTGGCTGTCTCTCTGTACACACACACACACACACACACACAAATCTCTTCGTG
>NW_024583076.1:40371-42087 GCF_018398535.1 Haplochromis burtoni | reverse complement strand
CAGGTTCATAATGGATATAAGTACGTTTTTTCAAAAAAAGGAACCACATTCATGTAAAAAGTGTAAGATCAAATGATCCATCAATCAAGGATAATGTTGGATCAGTGTTTCAATATTTATATCTTTTATTACATGTGGTTTGGTTAGTTGGCTTTTGGTTGAAAGTACACCGAGAGAGGACTTTTTCATTAGTGATCTTGTAATCTTTTAGTAATCTTTTAGTGAATAGTAATCTTTTTTCATATTAATATAAAATTTTTATCATACACAAATTGTCAATCTAAAGAGGGAGAGACAAAAGGGGGGAACGTGAGGAGAAAGTACAAGGTCAGGATGAACCAGGTAAGAGAACAGACAGGGAATAGTGACAGGCAAAACAGAAACTGTTAAACTGACAAAGAAAAAAAAACAAACTAATTTTACTCATACAATCTGGAAGTTGTGTTCCCCTATATTAAAGCTGCTATACAGAATCTGCAAAACAAACTGGGTTGAAACATTTTTGACCCTCTTTAACAACATTCCAACATAACATTATCATTGATTGGGGAGATTAAAATTAATGATAAAAATTTATGTGGTTCAGCCACAACTCTACTAAAACCTCAGCCAGTAATAGGTAGGCCAACCTTTGGACCATCTAGTTGTCTGCATGTCTGCAGCAGTACATGCACCACATTTGCGCACTATCAGAAAATGCCAAACAGGTGGAGTGAGGAACTGTAAAGAGAAGCAGAGTGCTCTGTTTATATTCTAAAAAATGTTTTAAGCTTGCTGGTTTCAAAGATTCTGTACAGCAGCTTTCTATGTTTTCCCAAAAGCACACATACACTTACCTTATCAGGGTTTCTCAAACTTTTTACAGTGTGTACCACCTGAGAAAATGTCAAGCTCTCCCAAGTACCACTATGAAAGCATGAAACTCATAAATCTTACAACACAAAATTAGTATTAGGAAATTAGAAAAATTAGTATCTGCAGTAAAGATTTTTTCATACATTGTATACATTGTACCATAGGCAAAGTCCCCTCCATTTTTATAATTTTTTTATTAATATTTTGTACATTTGTACATTTCAGGGACTCTTCTGATTTTGGAGTGTATTTTATCTGTATCATATTATACATGCACATTAAAAGTGAATCTCTGTCCAAAAAAAATGCACTCGGTTTACTTTTTACTCACTATGAGCATCATTCATTATTCTCCCCCAGTAATTAAGGTTACTGTATTTTTTAAAAAAAAATTCCAATCCATTCTTCCTTTGCAGTAAAAAGTCTTTTGCAGCATTTAAATAACCTTTATCTGTCACGGTTGGCTGTGTGGCAGGCAGGCAAGCAGGAGTGGTGGATCCAAAATGCAGGACTCAGACACAGAAGTACAACTCAACTTACTATTGCTGGGAAAAACCTCTTACTTAACTAAACTCACCAAAAGACAAACAAAAACCCTGGAGGACTAAAACACTGGAACAGAAATACTAGTGATGGCCCGCTTGAAGCTGAAGCTCCGGTGCGTGTGTCAAAAAAAATCAACACACTGCTTCAGAAGCACTGTGTCGAAGCTTGATTCGTTTGGCCAGAGTCACGTGAGTGACGTCCGAAGCTTCATTTAGAACCTAACTGCTTCGGTATCTGATTCAATGGTTTATAAGGAAGCGAATCATTCGCGGGATTTGTGGAGTGTTTTGATGGTGACAGATGACGAACCACTGA
>NW_024583076.1:0-7838 GCF_018398535.1 Haplochromis burtoni | reverse complement strand
TCATTCCACTGAGAGATTTGGAGCCAGCGAGGAATAGAGGAGGTTCTGTTGTGTGGGAGAATTTTGAGTTGATTTTTGTCAATCGGGTGGGTTTTCCAGCTTTGTGTTCTGGCCGTTTGCTTTTGTTTTGTGCGTGTTTATTATATCTGAAAACGGGAAAAAGGTAAAATGTCAAAAATCTGCTTCCATAATATAAATATCATTAAATAACTTTAGAAAAACTTCCACTTGACTCTTTACATGTAATGTTGTAAAAATATATATTTTATTGTTTAATTAATCTGAAAATGTTAGTCTGCCAAATGTGCAGCAATTGAATTTATTTATTCTCTTTAGCTGATAGTTTGTGGGGCCCAGGTAGACTGTATAACTGCATCTCTACCAGTTTCTCTGCACTCCAGCCTCCTCTGGGCCATGTGAAGGGATTTTCCTTAAGGCAGGAGAAATTATCTCCACGAAAAGGAACAGGTTCGGCCATCGCACACTAGAACAAATTCTCTTTTTAAATAAAAATGAAAAAGGGTTACCTTAAATGCATCATGTTTTTAATTTGCAAGTTCATAAGCATTTTCCTTTTCCATTTCACAATCAATTCTACCCCCAGGTCAAAAATATGTCTGGGAAAATTTCCCTAATATAATATTATTTATAAATACACCCGTCTAGCGATTAATTGCATAAGTGCATGGAGGCAAGACCTCACAGCAGAAGCATACTCCATAATGTGTTGTACATTATTATATGTATATATTATATGTAACGTGGTATTTTTCAATTATTGTATTTACCAACATCAAGAAGTCACAAGCAAAGAAAGACCACACCATGGTGCATATTTAAACAAGGAGAGTTTACTGGTCAAAACTTTATTAAACAAATAAAACACATTTTTTAACCACCAAAAAATACACGTTCAAAGCAACACAACAGCGGCCCAATATCAGACAGAATTCCACTCTGTAGAGTGGGCAATCATAATGAAGCGGTTGGTTTTATTTTGTGGATTCAAGCTGCTCTTCATATTTTTGGCCACCAGATGTCACCAGAGAGGACTGTGTTGAAAAGCTTCGAGTAATGAACCGTTTTTCAATACAATGCTTCAGAAAGCTTCATTTGGCCATCACTATAATAATTAACAAAACCTCAAACAAACATAAGATAAACTGACCTGCTGAAATGACACACGGGGGAACTTAAATACTGGTTTAGCTAAACCAAATGACACACATGGGGGAAAACAAAATGGCTGCCATATAACCAACTAATACAAAACAATTAAACAAACATGAAACACCCCCCAGGCAATGAAGCATGTGGTGCAATCCAATTAGGCTGTCAGTGGTACTTCAGGTCTCCCAGCCCTTTGCCACACCTAGTGATGGCCAAATGAAGCTTTCCGAAGCACTGAAGCTTGTATTGAAAAACGGTTCATTACTCGAAGCTTTTCAACACAGTCCTCTCCGGTGACATCTGGTGGCGAAAATTTTAAAGAGCAGCTTGAATCTGCAGAATAAAACGGACTGCTCAATTATCACTGCTCACTCAAGAGTGGAGTTCTCTCTGATATTGGGCCACCGTTCCGTTGCTTTGAACATGTAATTGGTTTTGTTTTCTCGATTGGGGGGCTGAAAAAAAATGTAATGCGTATTTGCGTAATACATTTTGATCAATAAACTTTCCCTATTTAAACATGCACTATGGTGTGGCCTTCCTTTGCTCATAAGTCCTTGATGTTGGTAAATACAATAAGTGAGCAATATATATAATATACATATGAGACTGCACAGCACATTATGGAGTATGCCCCTGCTGTGAAGTCCTGCCTCCATCTACTTGTCATTTAATCACTGGACAGCTGGACAGGTTCATACAAAATATTAGATTAGACCAATTGCCCTATACATATTTTTGACCTAGGGGTGGGATTGATTGTGAACTGGAAAGGGAAAATGCTTAGGGGGCTGAGTACGGCTGCATCGTCACTGATTTGTAGAATCATTTTGATTCGATACAGGATCCGATTCAATTTGATTGGAATCTGGAAAGTTTTGCCTCAGTCAGAAATATTACAATTCTGGTCATTTATCAGTATATATCCATAATTTCGTATCTATTAAAAGAAAGCTGACACATGTGAGACTTAATTAGAGATGTAAACAGAGAGTTATGAAACCTGCAGCTGCAGAAACCAGCGAAGAAAAAAGAGGCAAACACAGCGCGGACCCGACGACACACCAAAATCTGATTCTGACGCGTCGGGTCCGCGCTCTGTGTTCACGTTTGTATGCAGAATCCGTAAACCTGCTCCCAGTTACTGTTTTAGCTGTATGGTGTTTGACGACATGTTGTGAGGTTTAACCTGAGATGCTGGCGTTTCAGGCATAATAACGTTAATTTACAAATCGACACGGGATTTTAATGAATCAATATCACTTTATTCAATTTAGCATGGATTGTAATCAGAAAGGCAATAATCAAAACCCACCCCTAATCAAGAGCTTGCAAAGTAAAAACATGATCTATGTCAGGTAGCCCTTTTGTTATTTACAGTTAAAAAGAGGATTAGTGTTACTGTGCGCTGGCTGAGTCTGTTTCTTTTCTTAGAAATAGTTTCTCCTGCCCTGGAGAAAATCCACTTGCATGGAACAGAAGAGGCTGTGGAGTGCAGGAACCACACTGCAAGCTGGTAGATATGCAGGTATTCCTGGGTCCTGCAGACTATCACCTAAAAACAATAAACAAAAATTGTAGCAATGTAATGTACGTATAGGGGAGACCGGGGATAGTTGTAACGTGGGCCAGTTGTAACACCTCCAATTTCTCCAATCAGGGCTAAGTTTCAAATGATGTGACTCATCCTGTGCATGCCCAATTCAGTTCTGCTCATCAGCGCGTGCGTACGTGTGCGTGTGTGTGTTGGAAAGGTTAAAGGTTGAGGGGTTTTCTCTCTCTAATTTGTCCCCTTACTGTAACATCAGTCAGTATTATCTTTGCCACACACACACAACGTATCTACATGTTTTCTCTACATTTCCACAAAACGAAGAATAAAACACCACAGAGCAGTTTCCTCTTATGAATACTACAGAAGCTCAGTGTGACGATATTAACGATATTTTGCGTTGTTTATGAGTAATTTTATCCATATTAATCTTGAGGACTTTGCACAGTCTCTAAACGCTACAATATAACAACGATTCTAATTGGCGAAGACAACCCGTCAATCAAAAACGGTGTCCATTCACGTACGGAATTGCATGACGGGGTGGCTCTTTTCGGTCCGTACAGAATTCTGTAAAACTGTTGATAGTTTCTCGGCTAAAGCTGTTAAAGAAGTATCATGCAGTTGACTAGCCGTGTCAAGTGGTGCTTTTGACAGGTACGTATCTTTAACCCCGCTGGTATATATCAATAGAACATTTTTGAATCAGTTATCACGCGCAAACGCCCAGGAAGCTTATAACAAGTAGGCACTCGGACGATATTGATTGGAACAGCGGTAAGTACGTAGTTATCGGTGTTTTTACGTGCAACCGCAGCTTTTCGGTGACCTTTGACACCCAGGCTGAGCTCAAAGATATAAAGTTAAGTGAAAGATGGTGTTGGCGAGTACAGGCCAGTCTGTGAATGAGCACTTCGGAAACCGGGGGAGGGGAGGGAATAGATGAGATATGAATTTTCTCCCACCTCGAGGAAAACGAAAGTGATTTCTGTTATATTGAGTGACTGAAAAAGTGTGTGTTTTCCCCAGATTGAACCCATAACGGTGTTATTATGGTGGGTTGAAGCAGTTTAATGTGTCGCCTTCGCCGACAGTAGCATTCATCATCTGGTTAAGTCCTGCGTTTCTGTACCACAATAAAGTTCTAGAGAATAACAAGGTCGACATCCGGTTTGTGTTATGAAATAAAAGCTTTCAATTGACGGTAGTGTTTTATATTTTTATAACATAAAATTGCTGTTCGCAAGACAAGGGGAGGATAGTATTTAAATTAATATTTTAGAGAAAGATGGATGTTGTTAAGTCCTAGGGCAAAATGGAAAGTTTTTGTTTATTAATGGGTCACAAGTAAAACTGAAGAAGTTAATAATTCCTATGACAAGAAAGTATTTGGCAATATATACTCTCTCTCTCTCTCTCTCTCTCTCTCTCTCTCTGTGTGTGTGTGTTAGTGTGTGTGTGTGTGTGTGTATAAATTAAAAGCTAATTAGTGGGGCCTTGTGCTCACTTGTGGGGCTTGTTACTCCCTAATGCGCTGTTAAATGTCATTTACATACATTTTCCCCAATCAAGCTAATGTTGTTGCAGAATTGTTGCAGTGTAAAAAAAAATGACTGAGAACAGTGTATTTTATATTCATACGTCATGTCTGTGGCAGATTCATCTTCATCACTCATACAGCCTTTCCATAATTAATTCAAAGTAATTATTTTATATGAACTATTACAATATTATCCCAGACTTCTGGCAGATTCTTCCAGAAAATTTTTTACAACCCTGGTCCTTGATCTGTGCGCATCCTGTCCAGGGCTTACCCTATGGCAGGTGGGACGCTCTCCAAGCCCCCCACCCTGAATCGGATAAGCAGAAGAGCATGGATCACACGTCAAAGATAATATAAATGAATACCTGTACCTGGAGTGAAGATTGATATATTTTTGCTGAAATATGTGAAGTTTTATTTTAATGGTAAATAACACCACTTCCTGTTTCTGTTGGTGTTCTTTGAATCGACTTGACCTCGCTTGCTTTCGTACAGCCAGTGCAGAACTGTTATGATGTGTCAATAAGTTAAAAAGGTGGACGGCGCCAGTGATGAGAGCCCCCTTCGGTACTTGAGCAGGATACCGGAGGTATGTTCAGACGTTTAGGGAGTGGTCATGACAGAGAACGTGTGGTTCTATGTTTTTTACGTGAAAAAGCAGTCGCTGTTTTGTCAGCCTCTCAGTCACTCACACCGAAAATTGTTCTAATCGCTGTTTGGACATGATGTCCGCCTGCTGGCTTGTCCTTTTCATGTTTTTCCCTCGTCCACATCTCATTGCTTACCATTGTTAGAAAGCATACAGTGTTGTCACGGTTAGGGTGCTGCCAGATATTTCCTGAGTTCTGTTTCAAATCGCCGTATAAAATAAATGGCAACTGTTTCACGGTGAGGTGGTATGCCCCCGCCGCCTCCTCCTCCTCCTATCCGCATCAAATACATGGCCACAGACCTGCGTTGTATGTAAAGGAACAGTTGAAACAGCACAAATACGTGAAATCCAGTTTGTGTCGGTGTCTTTGGTAACAGCTGCTCGATACCTTTTTACAGTATTGGAAACTATTGCACATTAAAAGCGTACCTCGTCCAGTTAGCACAGCTAGCAAGCTAACTAGCTACTTTTATTCCTAGTAACAGTGTGAGGAAATAGAACTACTGCTGTGCAAAACACTGACCACAGATGCATGTGCCCGGTCAAAAAATTCCCACTTTAATTAACCAGAGAGATTGTTTTCCTTCTTGGTGTGGGAGGCATTTTCGGCGACATTGTCGGGGAGTTTGACAGGAGTGAAATATCCCCACTACTGTACCGTACTTGGGTTTTTTCCTCCTCTAAACCAAAGCAAGATGGACTCGCATTTTGCTTGTCTGTCTTGTCAAGGCTTACGTCGACATTTTGCACGCAGATTTTAAAACAAATGTGTGCTTAGTGGTAGAAGCGTGTTAAATGGACGAACGGGTCGTTTATTCACGCAGCTCGCATATTTTGTGGCGTTACTGTTCACGAGGCTCGACACAGTACATCGGTACCCTCAACACAGATAGTCCGATCGGGCATCTGCCGATTTACCTGAGACCACCGCGTAGCAATATAGTCACTGCAACTGTGCCTCCTTAATTCGGGGCAGTTAGATGAAATGAACCCGGTGGTCAAAGGGTTTTGGCCTACATGTCTTGTTCTGGCTACAAGGGCGAATTCATTGAAATGAGACAATGCCTCTCGATATTTTCACGCCGGTGGGGTCTCGTGCTATGCAATGTTTACTCACTAATGCGCTGTTAAAGTTGTTTTGCATACATTTTTTCACTCAATCAAGCTCATGGTGTTGCGGAATCATTGCAGAGATGGAAGTGTAAAAGATCACTGAGAGCGGTGTCTTGTGTTTTATAGGTCATCGTCATTGCATGACAAAGGCTGTGACAGATTCATCTTCATCACTCATACAGCATTTCTATAATTTTCTTCAGTAAGTATTCCTGTTTTCCACACAACATTCATAAAAGCAACTGCTGTCATCTAGTCTAACTGTGGTTCACAGTCATTATATCATTCATTCATTGAATGGTAATTAAATTTGTCCTATGTTTGATACACATCCAGAAGTGCAAACATGTGGAAAAATTAAACATCAGCAAGTGAAAATAAACAGAGAGGATACATTTACAATGTTCAGTAATTTGCCTAGTTTGTGTGTAAAACATTAAAATGTAGTAAGAGAACTACAGCTGAACACAGGGGTGCCATTTTATTAAAACGATGATTTTGCTTGGTAGCTCTTCATAATAGTCTACAACTAAGAGTGCACTTCCCCTTGAATGAAATAGAACTTCCGAATTGGAATTTGTACCAGAGATTATGATGTCATTATATTTATTTACAAATACCAGCAGTGCACTAGAATAAGAAGGTGACATTGAAATTGTTACATGAAAAAAATAATTAGACTGTCATTTTTAATTTTTTAAGAGAAATTGGTCCCAAGGAGGTACAGTACATATAAAAAGTGTACACATTCCTGTTTAAATGTAACCTATAACCTGCTCAGTTGAATTGAAAAACAAATCTGTTTAAATGTTTTTTTAAATGTTTAAAAATGGTTACATAACTTTGCACACCCTTAAACTGATACGTTGTATTCACATCAATCAGTCTTATTGGTAAGAGTCTATCAGCATGGCAAATCTCGAGTTGGCAATATTTGCCCACTCTTCCTTGCAAATATGCTCCAAATCTTTGGGATTGTGAGGTCATCTCTTATGTCTTTAGGTTGCCCCACAGACTCTGGGTACTGGTGGACCATTTCAAAACTTTACTTTTTTCTGGTGAAATCATTGTTTTGTTGTTTTTGCATTCGTGGGATCCTTGAGTTTTGTTGTCTTTAAAGTTGAAAGTCTTCTTCATTGTCATCTTCCTAGCAGACATCAAAAACTTTGGATCCAAAAGCGACTGGTGTTTGTAACTGTACATAATTGACTAAAGCTGCATTTCCAACTGAAGAAAAGCAACCCCAAACCATGACCCTGCCACCATGTGTATGGTGGTCTTTTGGTTATGGATAGTATTGTCAGAGCTAAGCGTACAACCAGTTCAACCATGGTCTTATCATACTATTACACATTTTACTATATGCTTTTGGGAGACTTTGAGTATTTTTTTGCAAATTGTAGCCTGGCTTAGATGTTTTGTTTTGGTTGTTTGTTTGTTTTTGTTTTTTTAGAAAAGGCTACCATCTTGCAAACCTACCCCATAGTCCAGACATATGGAGAATACAGGAAATTTCTGTCACATGTAGTACACAACTAGCACTTCCCAGTACTGTAGCTGCAACTCCTTCAGTGTTGTTGTAGTTCTTTTAGCAGCCTCTATGATGAGTTTTCGTCTTGTTGTTTCATCAGTTTTGGGGACGCCCAGTTCTTTGCAATATTACTGTTTTTCCATATTTTTTCCACTTTTAACTTTGACTGTCTTCACTGTGTTCCATGATACAGTGGGGCAAAAAAGTATTTAGTCAGCCACCGATTGTGCAAGTTCCCCCACCTAAAATGATGACAGAGGTCAGTAATTTGCACCAG
>NW_024583075.1:183562-203361 GCF_018398535.1 Haplochromis burtoni | reverse complement strand
CATTTTACTGCCACAAATAAGAAATGTGTTGAAGTAACTAATCTAAACTATCTAACCTGAAAATATATCATCTATGTTCATACAACATAACTTGATTTAGTTAGTCTTAAATATGTCTTGTTAAAGGTCATGAACAATTTTTTTAAATTTTCATTGTAAGTGGGCTAAAGCAGTTAATTAAAAGTCATCTAACAAATGTAAATGCTGTAATTTGATTATTTTAATAAACCATGTAACTTGGATGGACTTGATGCTGGCCAGCGTGACCACAGTGCACACGTCTGCTGCTGCTCACAGTGGTCCGAGGGATCGCTCAGGGAGTTTGAGTGTTCGCTCAGACACATGAAAAATTAGAGGGAACATTGCTGCTGACATAAAGTGTTTTCCAGGTGGATACATGAAATCGAGCTGTAGCCTTCAGTCTCTGAATAAATGTATGAAAATACAGTGAAAAAACACACTCTTTATTTAAGAGTGTCTTCAGCAAGAATAAAAAGCCTGCAATCAGTATCTCAGACTCTGTTGCTTGTGAAGCTCGCACACAAGAATTTCACTCGCATGTGCTGTACCAATGTACCTGCACATATGTGACAATAAAAGTGATTTGATTTGATTCAGACTAATCAACTTGAATGTACATCACACAGAAGGGTCAGTCATGGACTTGTTGCTCATGATTCAATACCAGTTCACAGCATTTTAATATCTCTGCTTTGTGTTTTTGTATTGACTTAGAATTTCATTTCCTTGCGACTCGAAACCTGGTGATTCATTACTCATCATGGTTTTGGGAGCAGGTGGCTGAAAGTCTTTTAAAGTGGGCTCTGTTTTGGTTTAGTGTTATGGGCAAGAATGCACTTTGCACTGGAAATGTTGAATCATCATCCTGTTCACATTTAAATGCAGTGCTTACAAAGTGTTCTTAAAGAGCAGAACTGCTGAATAAATATGAAAGTTCAGGTAATCACTTGCACTCTGGAGCTTTGTCCATGTAAGCAGATGTCTGCACACCCAATGCAGCGAGGCCCTTGAATGTATAATGATCTGCATAGTGTATTGTAACAATGACTTGGATAATGGCTTTCAATCTGTATTTCATCTGTCTACTGAGTGATTTGTAGCTGCTGTGATAAGCACAACTACTCAACTTAGCACAAAAAGTAAGGAAATTTGTGTTTTATTGAATATTTCTTTGCTGTAAAAAACCTTTGGCAATAAATGTTGTAGTGCTGGAAAGCCTGTCATCTCCCCTTAAATGGTGTCACATTTGCATTTGTGGGTTGAGCAGCAGAGTTGAGTATGCGAGTTGTGCCCAAGAAAAACTTGCCAAATCTTCTCTTTCGATGCCAAACAGCTTATTCTGCTATTGGCTCTTGTCTGGACTGAATGATTAAAGATTGAAAAAAAACAATTGGCAATTTAACAGTTTATTTATTTGATAACCAGAATCATCCACAGCCACAACAGCCTGGCATTTGTCACAAGTATGCCAATGTGATTGTTCTGGTCACGCTGGCACGAACAGAACAATCCGGCTGATCCCACAAGAGTTCAATGGGGCTGAGGTCAGGACTGCAGGCAGGCCGTTCCATCCTTTCCACTCCCAAATTCTGGAGGTAGTCTCCGATAAACCCTGTTGTGTGTAAGCAAACGTTTTCATCTTGAAGGACAGAGTTTGGCCCCAGACTGTGGAGATATGGGACTGCCACTCTTTGTGGAATCTCATGCTGATCTCTCTCAGCATTGAGATTGTCTCCAATGATGACAGGCCTAGTTTTTCCCATGACTGAGATGCTGCTCCACACCATCATGCTGCCTCCACCAAGCCGTTACCCTAATGGTGCAGCAAACAGCATGGCGTTCTCTGTGCTGTCTCCATACTTGTGTTTAAGCCACTCTTACAAGCCATCTGCTGTAGGCAGAATTTGGACAAATCACTGAACATAATGTTCCTCCACATGTTCAGATTCCAGTGCACATGTTGCTGAAACAAGCGCAATTGGGTCTGACGGTGAACAGGAAGTCATGCCAGGCCTCCTGGTAGCCCTGGCTGTGTGCAGTCTGTTCTGGATTCTCTGGGTAGAGAGCCATATCATCCTGCAAACCTTGATAGTAGATCTGTAGACGACTACCTACACTTCTTAAGTGCAGACAGAATGAGGAAACTGTTTTCTTATGTTGTCAACTTATTGTACATCCTCCATTATATGGAACTTGGCTTTCAATTTGTAGATGATACTAGCTCTCACTCCAAATAATGCTGCATGTCTTGGTTTTGCAAAACTCCGGGCTGAAGTTGCCCTATGGGCCATATTAAGATCAGTCAAACGTGGCAGGGTTCATGCTCACAGGTGCTGCTAATCAGGCGCTAATCAGGCACCTAATAGTCAGCACCTGGGATATAGAAAATCAAAACAAGAGTCAATGACAGAATAATCTGTTAACTAGCCCACAAATGCATTTTTCTTAAAAATGTGGCACCAATTAAGGAGAAGAAGCATTGTTACAGAAGTAACACAGAAGTTATCCAAACACAAATTTTCTTACTTTTTGTGCAAAGTTTATATAAAATATTCATCAAATAAAGCATCCACTGCAGAAAGGTTGTTTTGGGAAAAAACATACTTTCCTTCGCTTGAGCAGTAAGAAAGATCTAATATTTCTTGGGGGAAAAATCCATAAAATGTCACTTGCTGTAAATTTATGTCATAGGTTTGATGTGTACTAGCAACCTTGTAGTGCTATTTCTATCCCCAAGAGAGTATGAAGTCAATATTATTGTGAACAAAGCCAATATAAGACTACAATTGCTTTGCGATAAAAGACAATTACTGGTGAGTGGAAACTTTAATTATGAAGTAGCAACATAGATGTGGTAGTTTGCCCTGGATTCAGGTGCACACTTGATTACAGCTGACACCGGAGCTTGAAGGAAAACAGTCTGATTTTTCCATTCATGTGTCTCTGATTGCTAAGCTTGGAGAAGGACTGAAGAAGCACAACCGAATTCAATCTTTTACATAGAGGAGAACCACATAATTCCCCCATGAGAAAGCACTTTGAGACAGAAACTGCAGTCCAATTGCAGCTTTCTCTCTTTCGTCAATTGAGCCAGCTCTGAAATGTCAGACAGTTTCCTGAAAGTACAAAAAAAAGTTTTTTGCCATTCTTGCTCCCTCTTAGGGAGGGAAATACAGTTTGATGTATGACGCTCATCCGTAAAAGCACAAGATATCCACACAAAGACAAGTGATCAAACCGAGTTACACACATACACAAGGCAGGCAGATATTTTGTAAACAGACAAGATAAGGAGGGGGGAAATCACATGACTGACAGTGAAAAACAGATTTCACTGTCAGCCCTGTGATTTTACTGGAAGGGAAGAGATGAAAAGATTAAACTGCTGTCATTTAGACTTTTCTATTGTTTAAATGACAGGAAAAAAATATTAGAGATAGAGCTATTGTACTGTGGCAGCAGCCCAAAGGGATAGATGACCATTGTAAGTCGAGCCTGTCCTCTGCCACTTTCAATGTCTCTCTCTCTCCATCACCTGAGGTCTAATTGAGGCTCATTATGCCTGTCCTGTACTTAAAACAGTCAGGACGCTCTCTGCCTTTCACCCGATAAAGGTATTCGACACCAGCTCTCCAGCAAAGTGCAGTTAAGCTCTTAGTTTTGGCTGACAGACATGCTCTACCATCAGATATTTCCAGAGGTATCAGCTAATGAATCAGCAACGCGGAACATACACTACCAGCATTGGCTACTCCTACACTTCCATTTAACCTTCTTCAGCAAAACTGTTTATAGCAGATTAGCAACCCAAAAGAAAGAACGAAAAACCCACTGAAGAAAAAAGTGGGCATGTCTTTTTTTCTTCTTTTCCAGAATGCTGAGACATGCACACTCCCCTGTCCCTGAAATAGTTTGACAGAATCTTTGGCCTTAAATAAAAAAAATCAAAATAGGCAGAACCTTTCCTCCATTTCTATTTCTCAAAGGCATGTCCACCTGCGTGTTTAGAGTTACCTTCAGCTATGACCCTGGACCTCCAACACTTACTGCCAATAAAGTTCATCGCAGTAACATCCAGATAACGAAGCAGAGAAAAAGCTCTAATTATTCCAGCCTGGGAGCATTCGTCTATATTCCAAGATGGTTACCTCCAGTGCTAACATTGTGCTGTTGAAATAATCTATGCTGTGAATTATAATATAAATGTTTCTTGCTAATGAGCTCTGCTTTCCAGACGCTTGCTTCCATTGTCCTGACAGGAGATGATTCTGCGACTGGGGAATTTAGATTTTATGTTTTACTATGTTTCATTTATAGAAGACAAATGGCTTTAATGATCAACACCCTCCCCTCTGGATTAGTGTTCTGTTTTTCAGAACCTTTCTTCTGCCCTTATTATTTGCTCGCACATATCGTGTGGATATTGTTGCCTTCTCCTGAAGGGATGGATTGTCAAATGTCACCACTTAACCTCGTGCTGCAAAAGGCTGGTTACAAGAAAGCATTAAGCCTTACACAACCAAACATGATTGCCTCAAAGAAAACAAACAAACAAACAAAAAAACAACGCTTGTAGCTCAGCCCCAATACACAATACATGCTCTAAAGGAAGTAAAACTCAGATAACACAAAGCCTGTTTATATTGTGTAGATTCTCTTTCCCTGTAGCCTACTTGTTGTGTTAGATACAAATAATACACAGTGTTGTCTGGAGATGAGAAGTGCCCGTTGTTCAGCAAATCAATATGGAAATCCTTATGATTTTATTAAGACTTGTAGCTACCAATGAGGGAGAATCCTTCGAGGCGACTTTTAAATAATGCTGAATAATGAGCTGAGAGTTGAGGGGAAGGATTTAATAGTAAGAAAGAGACTGAGGTGGAAACGAAAATAATTGAAAAGAATGATAAGATCAAAATAGAAAGAGAGAATGAGGGCTAAGAGCAAGAGGAGGGGAAGACTTGGAGAGCCAGAGAGAGTGTGAAACAGAATGATGAAAGCTAAGCTGTGCCCTACCCCGGAGGCAACTGTGCTACAAACACACACACCCACAGTATAGACCCGGTGTGCAGACAACATATGAGGCCATCTGCCAAACACTATTAGGGCTTCGAAAACACGACTGGGGGAGGACACCTGTGAGAAAGAAAGATTTGACACAAGAGATGGAGGAGAGGACACTCATGGGTTCAATTGTAGATTTTTTACATCTCCATCGGAAACCTTTTCTGTGTCTTTATGGGCCGATGCACCTGGATAGCGGCACCTTTTAGACAGCACTTAAAGACAGCACTGCTTTGGTCATTGATTTATCTGGGCTTTACAGCCGCAGTCCATAGCTCTGTAGGGAAACACACACAGGTGCTACCTCCAATATCAGCCACAAATCTGTAATCGTTTGCTTTTGCTCTGCAGTCACATTTGAGCGACTGCTAAGCCAAGTCGCCAATCGCTTCTGTGCCTGTCAGACAGTACAGTGTATGCTGATGATCCAAAAATACTGCATTATTGACTGAACGTTTTCATGTTTAATCTATTGTCCACTTAAATTAGAGCTTCTGAATATAGAACCTGTATTAAAATGGGCAGAATTCCTAAACGCTTTGCACTGGACTTCAAGCCTGGATGTCTGCGCTTCAATCACATTTTAATTTTTTGATATCAAATCCATTGTCCAAATACTTACAGGCCTAAATGTAAGATACTGTAAAGCCTTTGTATGTTGAGCAATGTGTTAGCAACTCTTTAACAGTAACATCTCAGCACATAGACACTGTGACAACATGTTAACATCACTTAACAACTGGAACTCACATCTGTGCCCATCTCTCATCTACAGTACTATAGATTAAGAAGCTAATCATGTTTTTCACCCTTTTGCTTTAAAGTGTTCATGACATCCTATTCTATAACCTGTCTACAGGCACTAGTATTTTTTAATATTATTAATGTACAAATTTTAGTGCTCCTTTAAGTGAATAGTGCCTTTGAGTCACAGTCTATTAACTCCAGCCACCTTATTTCAACAGCTCTGGGCCAACAATACCTCACGATGTGACAGGAATAGACGGCAACAGTCAAATTCATTCACTTCTTTTTCTTTCCATCTCCAGACACAGGTTTAATGGCCGCTGATGTCTGGGTCACATAATTAGCTGAATAGCTAAAGAGCACAGAGCTCTGAGCTACTGGATGTTGGGGTGGGGAGACGGGGGTGTCAATGAAATATGCATTTGGAAGTCATAAAAGCAAGTTCTTTTCTATTTCTGCGGCAACAAAGAGCCTGAGCAGCATGACCGGTCAAAAAAGCAGAAAGATTACGACGTTGGATCTGACCGATTTCTCTGACTGCCAAACCCTGAGCTGGACTGCAAAAGCTCAAAATTGTAGTCTTTAGCAGTAAGGTCCCAGTAAACACCATGTTATTTCCAAATTGCAGTGCTCATGGAAATTATAAAGATCCTTTATTTGCATTTTTAAAAAGTACCCTTTCTCGTCTATTAGATTTGGTTTTGATAATCAGGTATTCCTGTGCAATGAAGCACCAAATAATATTAACCTTCAGCTTTAGTCTGTCTTAAATCTTAAACATTTTTATCAAGACCAGCAATTAACAAAACACAAATACATAATACAGCGCCTGCTGATGAATTATAAGTGTGGCAACAGCTATGGAGAGCCAAAAACAACAAAAAACTGAAAATGAGCACGTTCCATCTAGGAAAGCTGTCGCCTGTCAATATAGAGCAGAGGGAGAGCACTGAAACCTATAAGTACATTTAAATACAGCAAATGATTTAGTTTACTTTTATAAGTGGACAGATAACCAGTGAATAGGTAAAAAATGGTGCAACTTAACTGGTTTGGTGTTTGTCCGTCAGATACACAACAAAGCACATTTTTTTGTAGAACATGCAAGCGGGCCGTCGTTATTGCCGTATTTGTCGGACTAAGATGCTTGTAAATCTGGGAGTAATCTGGGTCCTAAACTCTGTCCTTTAAGGTCCCGAAGTCAAACGAACATCACTGAGAGTTAAAAACTGTCTAAATTCTTTCATCTTTAATAAAACGATCAGCATTGCTGCTTTACCAGGTGTAACTATGACGTTTAACATCCAGGCATCCATGAAAACAGAATTCATTACATTTAACGGAGTTAGAAGTTAGCAGGAAGTTAGCTCACTAGTTTCACTAGTTACCTAAGCATGATAAAGCATGTTCTGACTGAGAGATTTCTGAAAAAAATCAAACGTACAGCTCTGCTATCACTTCCAACATAAACGAAGACGACCCATCGAGCATACCGGGCAACGAAAAGACAAAGAAAAGATACGAGGAAAAATCAAAGGAGTGAAAGGGTCAGACCCTTACGAGCACACAGAGTGGACAAAATACGTTAGCGTGCTGCCCAACTTTCACCACGCTCAGATTTATAATTATACGGTTCTTGGAGTGAGTGCATACACTCATGAAGTTTAGTACCTTCAGGTCACTGCAACAAGCCCAGGTACAGTTTACCGACGGATGGGTGCAGGACCTTGAAACGCACCGTGTAGAACGAAAGACCATCGTACGAACAAAGGTAAGTTTACCAGTCTCACAAATCGTCGTCATAGATACACATTCGTTAACCGTTTATTAATATAACCTTTGAGCTCAACGGTAATTAATTAGTAGTGGAAATAATTTCTGGTAGCATCACAGAAATGTAGCAGTGACAATAATACTGTATGTTGTAATCGTACTGGGCAATTAGTGATACAAAAAAAACCTGTTTTATCCTGTGAATAAAAGTATATGTTTTTGTCAATGTACCATAATAACAGAGGCGAAACACAATATTGTGTCAGGACAATTCACTATTTATGCACATTAAACAAAGGAGCATAGCGCGACAATTTCTGTTCAGCGCCAGACTTGCTTGTAACCTATATCACCAATTATGTTAAGAAAAATGACGTATTAACTACTACAAAACTCTGACCTTTGTGGGAATGCTTGGAGCAGACTAACATGTGAGCTGGAGTGCTCTGGGACGTTATATTTGGTATATCCAGACCATCCATTGGCTCTTACTTCGGAAACATGGCTTAAAAAAAAAATTTCTCTTCAACGACGTAATCTGATAACAACCGATCTCTTTACCCGTCGGCTTCCCGTGGCTGTCATGCGACCGGCTATACAACAGCTTCTTGCCATTTTTTGTGTTTCTTTTTATCGCTGTGTAACCGAGTTCAATTGAAAGCCTGCGTGCGCTAGTACCTCTTGCCACAAGTTCCCAGAATCCTTTGTGGTTTTACCCTTGAATGACGTCACATTTTCAATCTTTATCCTGGTGGGCCGATCTCTAGTCAAAATGCCCGAGCTGATTTTTTGTCCCAGTCCAGCCTTGGGGCTAGGTGGTATATAATGATGTGCTACGTGATCGCTAGCGACACAGCTATGTTAGCATAACATAAACTGTGAAGCTGGAGGACGAACACTAACACTTTTCCCCTTGATAAAAGTTAACGTGAGGGTTCCTGATGGTTAGCGACAAATGCAGTCGCATGGCAGGATGCTGTAAACGGGCCAAACTTCAGTCAGGAGAACAACTGAGATAATCCATCCACAATACGAGGTTAGTCATTAATATACTGTAACAACATGGGAATAGAGCAGCTGTGATAGAATACAGCATTAATGAATCAATGGTACAGAAGTGCAGGAAGAAAGAAGAATGAGTTAAATTAAGTTTGATTTATCTGAGTGTTTTGTTGCCTTATAATCCCGTGCACCTTATGGTCCAAAAAATACATATTTGACTTTTTTTATTTGGCACACTGCAGTTTAATGTAGCAAAGCAGCTCTTTTTAACTTCAGTGGATATTATACCTGGTTATGCTCAGGATATGTCAGCCCATTTCTACTGGAGATGCCCTTTGGTTAAACTTTCAGCAAGGAATTTGCATTTGCACTGTTAAATGTTCATATAGCTTTAATGCACATAAAAATAAAAAAAATAAAAAAACAGCTGCTTGTTTTAAGTGAAAATAAATGGATGGGGGGTTTTTTTGCGCTAGTAAAAGTTGTGGAGTTGTATTTTGTCTCGCAGAAATTATATCGTCAGTTATATCGTTATCGCAAATTTTCAAATATATATCGTGATAAATATTTTTGGCCATATCGCCCTGCTCTAATAACTGTCATAACTTAGAAGTAGGTTTGCAGGAGACTCTCCACAAGCTCAGCTGTAAAAGTAAGATGACAAGAGGCCAATGGCCCAGTGGATGCAGAGTGGGGGTCTCAGTGCTTATAATGTGTTTTCTATGTTTTGCAGAGGAATTTGGTGTAGCTTGGGTGAGGGGAGATGGACTTTTATGACCAACAAGAAGTCACACACCCACACGCACACTCACTCACATACACACACAGGCACTCACGTGCTTGCACATACATACACAAACACAGAATTTACAACACACTATGTGGGTTTTACGATGGGGTCGCTTCTATAAAACTGGTTGTAACAAACAAAGAAGTGAAGATCTGCAGAGGGACACCGGCCCTGTACATCTCCCCTTTAGAAGGTGCATGTGCAACTGAAGATGAATAAAGGTTTTGTGAAATGACTACTGAGTCCGGTGCAGTCTCTGGAGGCCTGAGGAATAAAAAAAGAACCGGGATGAAACTGCTTTACGTAACATTTTCAACAAATATATATTTAAACTACAAAATAAGAAACTTTTATTTTCTTACAAGTGGTTGCTTGAGTTTTGAGACCACCAGAAAACTTCTTACCCAGCAAACAATCCAAACTGATTATACAACCGGAAACAATCATTTGCAATCAGTGATCCTTCGCAGCCACGGACTGAGCGCAGATGTCAATTTGAAGCAAATCAAAATAACTTCAAAACTGATGCAGGAGAAACACTGTCAGAAAAAAAGTCTGGCGGTTGAAATAACGCCATGTAATCTGGGTGGTAACAGGCTGCTGACTGTCTACATACAAAATGAACAATGACAAGAAGATGGATGCTGAAACATCCCTTTGGACTTGAATTCATGGCAGCAAAATGCAGGCCAAATGGCTGCCTCTAGCCGGGATTTAGAAGAGGAAAAAAGAAAAAGCTCCAGCTTCGCAGCCGCAATTGTTTTGCAGAGTGTGATTAGACTTTCTCCTTGGAATCACAAGGCAATCAGGAAAAGGGGGGTGTACTGTGCCGTAGCCCATACAGCTGCTACTTTCTTGCTCATTTGGGAGTGTTCGGCATTCTCTCTGAATGGTAATTATGAAAGGAACAAAAAGGGGCCTTTACAGACAAAGGCGGGTTTGGAGTGAATGGGCCCTGCTCCCATACGCCATGAGTGTTTTGACTCCAAGTGCTGTTTCATGGGAGACGATACGAGGCAATTATGCAGGAGAACTTGCAGGGGGTGAGAAAGGAAGAGGAGCACGGAGAGGGAGATACGCTGGGCCTGGCATAGAGAGCGGGACCAGATAGCACCATCTGCATTCTGCACGTGCACTGTCCGTCTGGCTCGCTGTTGCTTTCAATAAAAGCTGGAGCTCATGCAGACAGGCAACAGAAAAAGTATTCAAATATACAGTACAGAGGACTCACTGGGCCGCACATACACCACACACCAATCCTGCACTTTACTGCAAGACTGGGCTTCATGGGATTTAATGGCACTGATTTAACTATGTTAACCAAAGCTGCCACAGTGAAAGGATATAATATCATAAGTGGTATTATACTGTTGGTCCCATGCTGGCAAACGCATACAATGGCACCTGCGTTTCTCAACACACCAACAAATCTCCATTTCCTGCAAATAAAATCTTTAGCAAAAACTAAGATAAGATGTATTTGCTTAAAATGGAAATATGTGATTAAAAGTGCAAATGTTTTGCAGCGCTGCTGTCAAAGAACTGAAAACAAACACTAACTGTATGTAACAGCTGAGTCTAATAAGCTATGAATATGAAAACGAGTTCTTTCTTCTTGCTGCATTAACATAACCATATCAAAGCAAAAGGGCTTGAAATTGTTTTCATCTGAATTTCTAGATCACTGATGTGCACTTTAATTTATTTTTTTTCACCTTTCCTGCGTAGGGATGGGTATTGATAAGATTTTAACGATTCCAATTCCATTTTCAATTCGGTTTAACGATTCGATTCTTTATCGATTCTCTTTTTTTTTTAAAAAAAGGAGAACACTAAGGTCGATTAGCTCAGAGCTTTGTTTTATATCTTCTCTTTGAACAAGATAGAAATTTAGGAGTAACATGGCCTTACAAACCCAACAGTGAGATCTTAAGAGATCCAGCCTACGGCTCTTCAATGGGGTGTCACAGGGTCCCCAGGAAAAAAAATTGTAAATGTAAAATAATAAAATAAATATTCTTGTGAGACATATCACATATTGACGGGGTCGGGTTATGTTAAAAAGTATAAATTGTTATACTTTGTTCATTGGTTCAAAGGTACCCCACACTTCTTTTTTTGTTTGCTTGTTTGTTCTGGTGTATTTTTCATTTGAACTGTTACTCTGCCAGAGTACTCATATTTACAAGATGGCATTGAACGCCCCATTGGTGTATCAGGAAAACTATTTTGTACGTATGTTCCTTGAAGGGGATTGAAGTCGTTCTTTTTTCCACCGCAGCGAAGGGCTAGGAGTAGGAGAGGAGCTGCTGTATGTTTTTGTTATCGAATCGATCTGATTGTGAAATAAAGCATATGCAGTGAGAAAGCAACTCCAGGAGTCATCCCTGCCTTAAAGCTGCAACATTCTTCTGTAGCAATAACAAAGTATAACATAAATTGTTCTGTGGCAATTACACAAGAATATCCAGTAATGTCCCTGCCTACAATTAAACACATTCACTTACCAAAAATCGGGGGCATCTGCTGTGGCAAATGGGTGCAAGCCTTTGACCACAAACTTAGACACTGCTCGGTGACATTCGTCTATCCTGGCCTGAAAGGAGACGCTACCGGTAGACTGCAGCGAGAACTGCCAGCGAGCGCCAGCCAGACTCTGTCTGTCTCTCTCATCATGGTCACCTACATGTACAGTAATGGCAGGTCTTGTAATAAGGCAGATTGCGCTAACATAATATGCACTGTTAGTTGATTATTTACCTGCCGCATTAACGGGAGAGGACGTGCAAACGTTAGCGCTGCTGCTGGGTTGAGAGTCACGAGTCCGGAGCGGAATTAAAAACGCGTGTCATCGCGTGTTTTGTGAGCAAATGCTTTTGCATATTCGTAGTGTTTCCTCCCTTAAATGAAATATCTACTTTGCAAGTTGCCCTGTTGTCATCGGTTCTCATAAAGTATAATCAAACTTTTGAGCGTTTGAGCCGCTTAGGCGCCGTGTTTCCTGCCAGGTAAATGACGCTCCGCAACGTGGTGACGTCATTCGGGGCGACTGGAATCGATAAGGGAATCGTTTGCAAAAATGGCAAACAATTCCAAGGAATTGAAACAGTGGGAACCGGTTCTCAACAAGAACCGGTTTTCGATACCCATCCCTATTCCTGCGTGGGAGGGCCATTTTTGTTTTTGCTCTCACTGGGGGGTTGACAAACAGAGATTGACTTCTTATTTAAAATGAATCAAATCAAGAAAAGCAAGAAGAGACTGATCACGTTACCTCTCTTATCTTGTCTCGTTTCTCTTTGACGTCGGGTTCTGGGGGCTCGCCGTCGCTCACGCCCACCACCTTAGGCATGGGTACCGGCGGCAACGGTTTGGGCCCTACGTCCTTCTTTTTCAGGTCCTCCATCACTTTGTTCTTCTCCGTCTGAATCTCGGCCTTGAGCTCCTCACGTGACTTTCGCAGCTTCTCCTTTGCCTCCTGCAGTGCTCGCTCATGGTCTGCACGGATCTTATCCCGCAGGCTCTCCTCCTCTTCCCTACAGGAGGAAGGAATAAGATAAGCTTTACTTCTTTATGCTCTGCTTTGATTTCCATTAGACCTCACAAGTCAGTTGCTCATCCCCACAGTGAAATTAGAAGGGTTACTGTAACCATAGCTAACACGCACACAAAAACATTTGGGGAAGAAAGGTGTACAGAGGGACTCGTGCTTGAAATTAATTAAAGATGGGCATTACAAACAAACTCTGACCCACTAGGAAGTTAATATTTCATTATTTTTGGAAAGTAAAACTAAAATATTTACTGTTTACCTTTTTTACATTGATATTTAATAAACTATTGAATTTCTTTAGGTCAGCAGGTTGAGGATCACTGCAACAAACATCTGCAGGAAACCATTTTACTCAGATGATAATGAAAACACAAAAAAACATTTTCCCAGGAGAAACCTAACCCCAACCCCATTAATCTGCAGTTACATCAGCTCCAGGAAATGGGACAGGTGTGGAGGAACACAATGAGGAGACCAGCGATGGCAGAATGACAAACATCATCTGTGGTTCCACATGACGATACAAACCCTAGGGGTGTTGACAAGGCTCTACCCCGCAAGGATGTGCTTCAGTAATGAAAAACAAACATAGTGGGGAGCTGAAGCAAAGGTGACAGGAGGCCGACGACACTTTGCTGCTCTTCTGTGGTCACTGAAGTAAGGAGAAACTGAAAGAATCTCTTTGAATCTCTCCCTGCCCTCATCCGAGTTTGCACAAATATAATTTCAGCCGCATGTCAGCTGATACGCAGCAGAGGTTAGCTCTTTGAGCTGCTGACAAATGAAGACAAAATGAATGACCAGTTCAGCTGGAAATAACTAACCACCATTACATTTATGAATACAAAAGTATATTTTTTACATTTGAAATGACAAATTTCATTACAGTAAATTCTAGCTTAAAAACAGCCTTTTCCCTTTATATGCTACATTATTTGATTTTTATTTTACCAAATTACATGCTACTTATCAAATATGAAAGATCTGACCCATCTTTAAATCAAACTAAAAAAAACTATATCTGCACATAGGACACACACTACAGACTCACTGCCTTGACACTTGTCTCTAATATTTTCATTACTCCTTGATGCACTGCTTTAGTTGTCAGTGTCCTAAATGCTTTAAAAACAAACAAAAAAACAACAACACACACACACACACAATAAATGAGGAATCTTCAAGCAACTTGGTTGCACTTCATCTGACTGCAAACACATGCGACTGTTTATTAATGACCTACAGTGTGACAAACACAGGAAATGTGGGAGGAACTGATAACCTGCTGAGCTCCATGTGGACTCAGCTGCAAGTCTCCCCGGAGTTACAGTTCAACATCTCTAAGAAGATGAGAAAAACAACTCACTGGGTGTGTGTGTGCGTGCCCATGTGTGTGTTTCCCTATCATTGAAACATGCATATTAAAAAAAATAAACCTTGAGCCTTCAACACTACACTATGTATTAGTTTAATTTCAAATAAAATCAATAATCCTGTAAAGTGCTGCAGCTATTCTACAATGACAACGTTACTTTACTTAAAAGCCTGGTGAACAGCGTTTAGCACAGAGGATGCCAAAGAATTTTCTTAAGTGTTTGTAGAATGATTTTTAGTGTTTTCTATATCAGCAGTTAGGCCATGAATACAAATAGGTCACGAACAAGAGAAAAATAAAAACCTAAATGTTCTATATGCGGTTTTGTTGTTTGTAGACCTGCGTGTGCTCATTAATTTACTTATTTATTAACTTGTAATGTTTCAGCGTCCAGTTCTTAGCCTGTGTGGTTTCTTATTCGTTATCAATATCCGGTCATGACTTGGGTATTTTTCCCTCTGTTCAGGTGTTTTTCATGCACGTTTACATGCTGGCGTGTACATCCATTCTTAGCCTGAGACTAAAATTACTGCTAATCAGGAAAAGAAAGAAATGGTTAGCAGAGTGAGGTGTGAGACAGCCTGCATTAGAGCAGATGTCTTTATGTACACCTGGTTGATAAAAGGTGATGATATAACGCGAGCTAACTTCACAAAGAGAGGAAGCCTGTCCAGACCCACAAGAGCAATATAAGGAAAGAGAATAATGTTTAGGTTTTGCTCCTGTATGAGAGCCGCCATACTGCATGAAGCCAGACTTCTGCTCCTTGTTTTGCATCCATACCAAAGATTTTAAAAGAACAGAAAAAAAGAAAAGAAAAAAAAACTACTGACAAATGGTAGGGTTGCTTCATGGATGAGCTTAGGTTATTTCTAAGCATTAATCTCACACAGACACACAAATGTCACATTAGTCTGCTAAGGAGGCAAATGTCAGCAGTGCTAGCACCAGCAGCCTTTTTTCCTCCACCTGTGCAGAATGCAATGCCTAATGAGAAGTGCAGACAATGGCTGACCGTTTTAACTGTTTTCAGCGTTAGGTTTCACTCCACTACAAAGGGATCCCCGTCTTCCCTGTTTCTGGGGCTAAGCTAAAGGACCAAAACAGCACAAACATGAACAAGAGCAGGGCATACACAGGTTGTTAAACTAGATGTTAAACAAATTTTTGACTCTGCTACCCGCTGCAAATAAACTGCTACTTCAAAGACTGAGTGTCAAATATGGATGTGCACATACGAGTTGCATGCCTCACTGCACGCAAGAGAATAGACTGCCTACATCTATGGACACAAAAAAAAATTGAGCCAAAGCTGAAAGATCAGATGGACATGGAATAAAGGCAGTAAAAAGCTGCCAAAAAACAGAACAAATGTATTAACCCGGTCATGGACTGCTGACCTGTCCAGGGAGTCTTAATTGGACAAACAGTTAAGAAAATAGGCAGGTGAAAAATTACATAGGAAAAAGAACAGGGCTATAAGACAAGGCTGGATAGGGGCTGTGTTTGATCACCGCCCATTTTTCCCATTACACTACTTAACCTGTTTATGTTTGACTGGAAGTGCAACCTTTCCGAAGCTGCACAACAGACTGGTTAAACCCTGGCCAGTTCAGTATATCCCACTGTGTGGGTAGGAGGGGAAAAAGGTGCAAAAGATATGTAGAACAATAACAAGCAAATAAAGTGTGAAGGAAAGCAACGAGATAAGAGTGTGTGACAGAAAATAAAATGTTTTATACTAATTATCCTTCAAACGGCACAGTGTGCATCCATTTTCCAAGTCTGTCATGATGCTGGATGTGTGGCCAGCAGAGACCAAAATAAACAGCTCCAAGTTATGCAACATCGCCCTGGAAACAACTCATAAATATTCATTATTGCAACTCAGCATGTCTTGACTTTAATTGATAGAAAACACATTTCGAAACAACATGGCATTTACTGTGAATGCAGGTGAATGTTCACATCGTTAGAGATGCTTCAAATGTGCTGCTTTTGCTTTGTAGGGATTTCATGTATGTATTGTTCTTGTACAGACTATAATCCTCCCTGTGTGTCACTATATTATCTGTGATTTGTGTGGTTGTATGCGTGCACATCTGCTTCCTCTATTTTGGGCTCTTTGATTAGGTCTCAGTGTTACAGAGCCTGCACTCTTGGATTTGGATTTTGAGTGCACGTACACCCAAATGGATGACAGTATAGTCAATAGTACAAGGTTTTCCTGCACACAAAGAAAAGTTTGCCTCTCTCTCAGGATTGTGGTAGCATTTTTTATATGGGTTTTCATTTTTCAAGTTTTTGTATCAAATGGCCAGAAATTCTCCAAATAATAAGGAAAAGTGCTTCGGTGGCTCCTTTATTGCCTTCTTTAGCTGAAGATACAGTGTGCCATCCGTTATGAAAACAGTCAAGATAATGCCATTCCTCAATTCACAGCAAAGCACTATCCGAACATTCATGAAAACCATCAACATAACTGACAAAGTAGTCGAGGACATGCAAATGCTACTTGCATTTTCCACTTCATGCAATATATTACACATCTACTACTACTACTACTACTGTAAACCCATTAAACACACAGGATAACTATGAAAATCATGCTAATAAGGAAATTGCCACAGACTGTGTGGTCCTCACTGAGGTTTGAGAGGCATTTCAATTTGGTTCATAACAGATCTGATACCAGAAACAGGTGAAAACTTATTCAGTCCATACATATTGCTGAGAAAAGAGTTCAGTTCAGCCCTGTTTCATCACCAGTATCATCGAGGAGCAGAATTATGTAGATATCAGCTCTAAACACTCAAAATGAGAACAGACTGACCACAGCACTACATGCTAACTCATGTTATCGACATAGTTAGCCCAGAAAAAATACCTACGCATACCTACTTCTTTACTATAACTAGTAGGTAAGAAATTACCTCACAGAAGAATCTGTTGTGAACTTCAGATGTACACATGGATCAGAGGCCGAGGGCTCAGTGTGAACCTGGGGCAGGACAACCATCATCTTTGCCATTACCCATACAGTTTCTATTTAGCATTCTTTGATGAGACATCTCCCTCCTATAAGTCTCTGTTTAAACTGGCACCACATCTGTTGGAGTAAGATTCTGCTCCATGTGTTTGCAAACACAGAAAGTCAGAATGCTGTCCCCTGAGGCACAAACACCAAAAATTACAGACCAGTGCACACCACCACTTCTGCTGAATTCCTCCAACACAGACATAAGCCTCCTGCAAACTCTTTTCCTTCCCTGTGCATACCCCTCCTTCTCCTCCAAATTTCCTCTCACGCCACTCTTTCCTCTTCCTGAGCCATTATCAAGACTCACTCTAGCATCACCGGTGAATCCCTTTGAGTCTCATATAATGTCAAACATGCAATTAAGATCAAATCAACAACTGCCTGACTCAATAACCTCAATTACCTTGAGAAAGACAAGCACGGACTGAAGATACTGTGTACCCAAGTGACTGTGCTGTGCCTCGCCTATAGTTTTACTCATCTGCTCATGTTTCTCACCCCACCGCCTTAAAATATGAATGAATGAAGGCAGGCCCCACCTCCCTGATCAGCTGTTGCACTCATGTCAGCCTAATCACTTCCATATATCATCAACCTTCCTTGCTGTCACTGAAAGTTAATCTTCAGTGGCTTCATGAAATCTGCTGCTCAGCATCCTTTTCCATGGCAACTGAAGAGAAGCAGCAGTTGTCCAACTGCCTGGTGGGGTATCTAGGACAAGTTTTTTTTTTTTCTTTTTAAACTGAGGAAAGACAAGGTTCTGGGGAAAGCAGTACAGGCTACAAGCCATGTTTCCATAGTAACACACACACACACACACACACCACAGACAGCAAGTCAACACTTAATTACTTAATTGACTCATTTATTCATGGGACTAAGACTGCTGGGCTATTAGTGACTGCAGTGTCTGTGCAGCTGCAGGGGGAGAAATAAATATGAAGACTGCTTTTAAGATGACAACTAAGAGTTGCAGGGGTTTATAATCAAGTCAGATTTTACCTTATCAGAGCAATAGATTATGTATTGATACGTCTGGGCAATAAAACAATAAAAATAATTATAATGAAATCTCTTTTCCTGATTAGGAAAACCAAAAAACAATACTTTTTATCATCTGAAGTTATGCCACCTTTGTAAAATGCAAAGCACACACACACAACACTAGACTTTACAGTCCCAGATACTTTTCCCTCTCACACCTAGCCGTGTATATTGATAATGTGAATTAGTTAAATCACATGTATTCAAGTAATTAACCCCCCCCCCAAAAAAAAAAAAAAGCAGCAACTGCAAAATATGCAAACAGTATGTGTGCCACTTGCTGAAAAACAAGAACGCTACAAGCAAAACTGAAATCCTCTTAGCTGGCTACAGTGGCAGAGATTAATTTAATGGTGTTGAATGAATCTCTGTCACTGGAGCCAGAGAGTGACATTGTGAAGGAGGTCAAACTGTCTATGAGAAGACCGTTTGACCTCTTTCACCGAGTGTGACCTGCTCCATGTCAGCTCGTGTTCATCCTACAGTTCATCCCTTTCATGTGAGACTGCAGCACAGATAACTCTTCAGTAATCACTGTGCAGAAACTGAAGGCTCCAGCTTTAGTGCCACACACATCACTGATAAAAAAAATATTGCACTGCATTAGATATCAAATAAAGCACACAGGAAGTTCAACTGCCTGGAAAGCCTAGTTCTGTATTGCTAGAGAAAAAACAACTAAAGAAAGCACTGAGTGTGCACAACTGCACTATCACACAACTCCACTAACAATACATGATTCCACTTAGGTAAACTATGTCAGATTTCCATAGACCATATAGTAAAGTTGGGGAGCCCTGTGTTAATCAGAGAATCAAATTAGTCTTTTTTATTACAATAAAAAAGTTAAATGAGACTGTACAGTAATGTGCAAAGTATTGTGAGTTTTTAGAATTTTAACATTCTTGAAATTCAACATTTGGTACGATCACCTTTATTCCTTGTTGTGAAACCTTGCCTGATTTCTTTTAGGCAAGGTCTTTGTGTAGGTTCTCAGTCATCCAGGTCATGGTAGACTAAGGAGCTTGGGAAAGGAGGCCACAGAACATCTTTATTTTTTTTTAAAGATGTTTCACCTCTCATCCTTAGTCTCTAATTGTTAAGTTCTGAAACCAAATGGTGGAGAGTTTAAGCTATTTAAACTAGTGCTGTCAGCGTTAATCTCGTTAAAATTACGTTAACACCATAACCGCATTAACACAGCAAATCTCCGTTAGCGAGTTAACTCATTAGAGCGGGTAGCTTGTTAACGCGTTAGCGCCGTGCAGCCCCACGCACGGGGGGATCCGCACTACCTTGCTAATGGAGATTTGCCGCGTTAATGCGGTTATGGCGTTAATGTCACTTTAACGAGATTAACGCTGACAGCACTAATTTAAACCCAAGTGGG
>NW_024583075.1:181335-182630 GCF_018398535.1 Haplochromis burtoni | reverse complement strand
TCTTATATCGCCATCCAGCTAAAAAATATCGAGATATGAATTTTGGGTCATATCGCCCAGCCCTATGCCACATCATATAAGCCATAGTAAGGAAAAGGGGTATGTGTCATTACCAACACGGGTTTAGGGTGAAACCACTGTGAGACCTTGTCTCCGTATCATGTGACTTATAGAGGTCACCTGACAATGAGTAATGAGTTCTCACTCACATTTTGCCAGACCAAACACAGAGCTAATCACGTTTTCATAGTCCCTTGTAAATAAGACAGCATGAAAAGAAGAGAATATGACGTGCCATCTATCCATCCATCGCTCCTCTTCCACTTATCAAATTCAGGATAGCAGAGGAGCTGGAGCCTATTTCAGCTGCCATAGGGTGAGAGGTGGAGTACATCCTGGACAGGTCGCTAGTCTGTTGCAATGAAAGCAGGGAAGTGACATTTTCTACAGATAGGGTATACTGTCGTTCTGGAATAGACCACACCCATCAGGATAGAAATGTTTCAAATCATAAAAAGTAATCACTCAGAACAACTTTATTTTGATTTGTAGGGACCCAAGCCTCTAAAGGGTCACGCTGAGCCAAACCAATGGTTCTGTTTTTTCCTTTTAATTTGTCACCCATCGCTATAAGCATAAAAGAAATACTTCTGAAATAGTCTTTATAAAGTCAATAAGTGACCATTCCTCCTGGCCTTTTTGCAAAAAAAGTTAACCTAGTTTACCAAAAGTATTTTCATACATCTACAGTTAATACAGTCCTGTCAAAATGTTGGCCTTACTAAGATACATGCACTAATGTGCTCCCAGAGGATCACAAAGACACCAGAGCCAAGGCCTCTGATGAATAATTCAATCTAACAAGCCCCCCTTCTGTTCACATAGGTGTTAGCTACCTGACAACCCAAGGAAAATCTAAATCAACTGCTGGCTGCTAGAGATCAGAGATTCCACAATAGTAGCTAAGCTAGTCACTCATCTCCATCAGTCTCCTGTGTGCACAGACAGAGAATGGTGTCAGTGCCATCTGCACATATTAAGAGTCATATCTATTCATCAAAGGAGAGAAGATGAATAGGAAGCAGTTTTGGGGAGGGATGTTTTTAAAAATGTTGAGATGCCCTGGTAGCTAGAGGTGCACACATATCTACAGACAGAAAGTTTCAAAAGAAGAAATTATATGAAGCTATGTTGAATCATTTAAAAAGAAAAATGCATATCCCTCCCATATGTAACTACATTTCTGGGTTTCTGATATTTCACTTCAACCAACTTCCAGGTAGAGCTGGGCGATA
>NW_024583075.1:172747-180080 GCF_018398535.1 Haplochromis burtoni | reverse complement strand
GTCTATCGCGATAGCTTAATTTCTCTATCGAGTAAAAGTTATATCGCAATACATATCGTTATCGTTCTATCGCCCAGCTCTACTTCCAGGTAATCCAAACAAATAACCTCTAGTTTCCCTTTTGTATTAACCCAACAAATATCTGCTCTGGGTGTATAGGAGTAGACCTAAATCCTTTTTTGCCATTCAACAAGGAGCTCACTTAAAAGCAGAAAAAGTCTTAAAGCGATACACCGACTCAGAACACATATCTTATAATATGCAGTCATTTCACATGATATGCACCCTGAATAGAAAAGTGCATCCAATTAGCAGCACTAAGACAAGTCCGGACCGAAGGAATTTCAAATAGTTACTTCAGCTTCCTTAACCCTGCATTTTTATAACTCTGCAAGTAGTTTTCCAAGCTTTACTCCATCCAAGGGAAAGGCTTGACAGAATCCCTGCCACTGAACACATCCTACACGGGACAAACAGTAACAGTGGGCTTAGATCAAAGTTAACACTTTGTGTGGGCAATTCAAGTCAAGAATCTCTTCATTTCTCCAGTAAAGCATTTGTCCATCTTGGACGCAAGAGTATAGAGAACACACTTCTTTTCAAGTATTACTACACCAGAGTCCTCATGGGAACAGTGCCTGTGAGCTTCAAATGACACTTCTACCTGAGAGACAGCTGTTGGGAGCTTGTGGTACGGCAGCTGAATTTTTGTTTCTCCCCAGTTTTCCTTCAACATAAACATACATACACACTTTACTTGTCCTGGTTTTTCCCATGACCCACTTGGCTCAAATGGAGGCTGTATATGTAACTGCTATCCTAAGCTTAACTGTGGGTTTGTAATAGCATCCTCTCCCTCTCTTACTCTTCAAATTCTCTCTCTGCCCTAACAACCATATCACAATAGCTACAATCTCTCAGCTGCAAACATGTGAGCACACATACACGCACACAGCCTTTATTTCCTTAAATATATTCATATTCTCTTTCTGCTGCTCTTGCTCATATCAGCCATCTTTGACTATCCTAGCCTTTTTTCCATCCTCCTCATTTTCCTCCCCCGTGTCAAGTGTTGTATCAATTAGTGTTCAGTCACGTTCGTGCTATGGCAGTTTATCTGCCTGAATGCATGTTCTTATTCTCCTTTCTCTCGTCGTCTTATTTCTGCATAACTCCCTCCCTCCCATAAATGTCTGCGCAGTTATGATGTATTCTTGATAGTAACTGCATCAGGTGAACACCTGGGCGCTCTAGCTCTACCTTTGATGACCTGCATCGTGTCTGTCTGACTCATATCGCTATATGAAACACAGGTGTCCATCTCCATCTCAGCTGCACAGGAAGCAAACACTAAAAATGGTTGCATGAGCCCTGTGAGACACGGACTTCTTTGGTGTGAAAACGTGTGATGATGCAAGTGATGCAAAGTTCAATCACCAAGCCTTTGAAAACATGGACTCTTATTTTTCCTGTAAAAACGAATGCACAACAACAATTTTGTCAACAATAACAGATAAATGGTGTTGCATTACTGTCATTCTGTTTACAGTGCACTAAAAGGTAGAGATGATAATAAAATGAAATCAGGACAATCTGAAAGTAGCATTACAGTAAGAGAAAATGGGAGCCAAATTAATTTTATTATTGGTCTGCTATGGAACAGCTACAGCCTCCATTTTCCCCTTGGTCTTCTTCATGCTGTAAAAAATACACGCTGCACAAACAAAAATATGTTTCTAATTTCCATGCAACTTCAAACCCTTATAAGACGCTGTGCTAGTTAAAAAAAAATAGAAATTAAAAATAAAAAAGGAGGGGGCTAAGCTCCCTTATTGCTCCTGGTTCTGTCCAAATTTAGGACAATATCAAGGTTTTCCAGCAAATCTGCACTGACTCAGAAATCACCTTTAGAGCAGAGATTACATTCCCCATCCCGAGGCAGATCATAAATCCGGGAGCTCTGTTACAGGGCACAGCACATTATTATCAAGCTGGTACGGCTTTGATACAGCAAGCTGAGTTTTGCAGGTTTTGGGGGGAGAAGGGCCTAAAATCACATTTTAATTCAGAACGGTCTTTTTGAAATTCAAGCCTTTGGAAACCTGAGTGCCAAATCTTAATTTGGCATAAAGTGATCCCACTTTGATCGCATTGCTGAAACTGACAAGGATTGTGGAACAGGGCTGCCACTCCAGTGTTTGGCAAGAATTGGACTTGGTGTGAAGCTTTGTAGTAAACATGGCCACAACTACAAGGACTACAAGGCCTCATTCTCCCTCTTTATGTACTTTTGTATTTTGGGTTTTTTTCCCCCTCCTCTCTCTTTACTAACCTGCTGTGCTGCACTCATGAAAAACAATTCAAACAAGTGTCTTTCTTTTGTCTTTCAAGAGGGCTTGTCACCACTGCCACACTCCAAAGTGACAATAAATGTGAGACAGAGTTAGGCACACTCCACTGGCATTCCTTGGCAACAAAGACAACACTTCATCTAACTTTTTCTTATTTTAATTACCTATTTTCAGCACTACTTTAACATTTTGTCCCCCTTTGATTTCAAAGTACTTCCTCCATTCACTTACAAGTTACCATGCAACTACAGCAACCAGCACACCAATGCATCTCAACAGCTGTATTACTTCTTGGGTCTGTTCCCCATCAGTGGATATCAATTCAAGTTTGTTCTTAAATTATATTATTCATGCTACACATCAATAACAATGTGTAAAAGTCATCACTTTAGACAAATACCAAGCTGCTATCCATGCTGATTGGTATTTATAGTAGAGGTACCTCATCTTGAAAAGTAATTTTACTCAGAGTAGTGATTCATAACAGCTTGCTTTGTCCCGTTACGCCTTTCAACATCCGCAATAACTTTCAGAAATCTGAAAAGGTCTCCCTCGGTTGCATTGCCTCCGAGCGATCACAGAGTGGCTTCAAAGAGTAAATGATACTGCAAGAAGACATTTCTACATCTCTTTCACACACACATGGTGAAATTATAAGTCAGGAGTTCACATTACAGTTTGTTGCGTCACAGCAGTGAAAACCCACACTGTTAACATGCTCTTTAACAAAGAAAAACTCAAGCTGTTTTTTGAACTGTTACAGGAGGAAAAATAAATAATAAATTACTAAACTCCTAATTTCTTTTCAGGAAGGTATGCATGCATGATTGATGAGTGTTTGCGATCTTCTGCTGAGTCTCGGGAAATGACAGTGCAAAAACGATGACTTCTGTATAGATTAGGGATAAACTAGAAATGCCTCCCTGCAGTTGCATACTCCTGCCCATTAGTCAAGTTGTAGCTTATATTATGGTCTGTCTAGACTCATAATATACAGTAAGCAATCAAGACTTTATCTTGTGGGTACACAATATTATTTCGGGGGGATTCACAACAGACTGACAACCAGAAACAAACACCAACCTCAAACAGCTACTAACTATAGCTTTCCCAACGACTTGGATTATATCTGTGTTTGGGAAAAGGAAGTATACTAGTGTGTGTTCACAACAGGAGGATTTCTTTAATGAATTATTAAAAAGCCTCAAAGTTACGTCAGCACCCACCCACCCCATTATCGCTTGCGTCATCACTACAGGTATAAAAATTTCACTGACACTCTGTGGTATCGTATCGTTACACTGCTGCTACTCTCTTCCTATGTGGGTGCTCCTTAAGACTGGCTATCCTGCTCCTCCCAACAGTTCTCCAGAGAGGAATGAGGACTACCGTCAGCAGTTTAAAGTCCAAAATGGGGGAATATGTGAGAGTGTGAAGAGACACTGAGAAAGCGGCTGAATGGACAGCTACAACAGCAACTTGGCCAAAAGGAAAATTAACTGGCAGGAAAATTAACATGAGATGGGCAGGGCTAGTTATTAGCACTGATTGAACTTTTATAATAAAGGTGAAAAGAAACATTCACAATCAAATTAACAGACACCGCTTTTCTCCTTCTCTCTCTTTTTTTAAAGGCTAAAATAAAATAAAATAGGCCATTCTTGTACTCATGAGGCCCAACCATGTGAAGTCTATATGTCAGATTACAACTTATCTGCACAGGTTTAAGTTATATCACTACAACATAATGTCCACAACATTAAAATGGCCACTCCAGCTTTTGCCCAGATGCCTGGAAATTTTAGGCTTTTGTACCACGTTTACTGGAGGAAGGCAGAACTTTTCATGTCACAGCAACAGATAACCTAGAAGCTATCTGACTCATCACTGCAAACTCTCCTTTAATTCAAAAAGAAAGACGGCACCTGTAGCAGAGTTCCCCTGTTAGGACATAAATGTAGGTCCACTGGCCACAAACATATCAGCGCAGCTAAGAAGTTGGGGAACGAAAAGTGTGTCTGCATTATTAAGATGCTATTGGAATCAGTGATACTTGCCCAGTGATAAATACTGCATTAAAGATCTTGCTGATCAAAGTCAAAGACATGTTTTTACAGAAGCTGTACCTTTGGGATGGCTTTCAAGCACTGGAAAATAACACAACGTCTGACTGCCACTATATATATATATATATAACTTTTTATTGATGTTGTTTTGTTTTTTTTAAGGGGGGGGGGGTGAGAAGACTAAATCATTATATTACATCATTAAAAGGCACACGAATAATGTAATTTAAGAACAAACTTGAATTGATATCCATTGATGGGGAACTGACCCAAGAAGTAATGCAGCTCTTGAATTATTTTGAGCAATTAACACTGATCACATCAAAGAAATATCTGGAAAGACCAACATGCACAAACATTTGACCACACATCATGCAATCAATTAGCAGTATGTAATGTCTTTGATTCCCTCACTCAGCGATGACTCTCAAAGCGGAGCCAGTGAGAATCGATACCAAATCGAACTGATAAGTGATATTGATAATTTAATCCAAATAGATTCTTATCAATTCCCACCCCTAGTAATCACTGCCCCACTGTAATGCTGAGCTGCAATTAATGACAGCAATAATCGCCAGTCTGTCTTTAGGCATCAACCCTTTTTTCCCCCCATTTTCTCCATTTTTTTTTAAAAACACATTCAAAACTCAAAACCAAAAGCTTATAATTAAATTTATCATTTTTACCTAACCAGCTCCAGAAGTACACTCACACACAGATCTGTACTTGCCATAAGGAGATTTTCTAAGAGGACACCTAATCCACCCTTTGTAAAGCAGCCCGGTTCTTAACGTGGGGAGCCATGCAGTTACACTGGATGCACACTTATCAAAGATGATGGCTTGCTGCTAATTTCCAGTGATTTCCCAGATTCAGTCTGGGAGTTATTCCAGGAAAAATCTAGAACAGAGCCATCAACAGTTGAACTGCCTGTTAGTGATCAAATGTCGTTGTTATCATGTTGACTTATGCAGCATCGGCTACATGAGAGCCACCAAGAAATGTAGAAACTTGTCGAGAAAAAAAACAAAAGAAAAAAAAATCTAGCCCATACACTATCTGTATCACTTAAAGAAATGCTGAAAATGGGACGATCGTGGCTCAAAGAGTTGGCAGTTCGTCTTGTAACCGGAAGGTTGCTGGTTCGAGCCCCGACTCGGACAGTCTTGATCGTTGTGTCCTTGGGCAAGACACTTCACCTACCGCCTACTGGTGATGGCCAGAGGGGCTGATGCCGCGATATGGCAGCCTCGCTCCTGTCAGCCTGCCCCAGGGCAGCTGTGGCTACAACTGTAGCTGCCTCCACCAGTGTGTGAATGTGAGAGTGAATGAATAGTGGAATTGTACAGCACTTTAAGGTTCTCGAAAAGCGCTATATAAATGCAATCCATTGAAAATGCCACTACAGAGGTGGTGAAGAGAGAATTGTCATTTGTGAGTCAACTAGACTGTATCAGTCAGACTATAAATCAATTTTACCTGGTGTGTGATTCAGAGACACACACACACGTAAAGGCTAATGCCATGCTGTTATTACAGAATAATCATATAAACATCCATGTGGGGTGTATAACAGTCTACCGTTAGCTAAGAGACGTTCAGCCCCAACTTAAAACACACTTCTTACTTCTCCTGAATTCCTCTGCTTTGATTTATTAAAAGGTGCATTTTTTTTTTTAAATGCACCTTGTATGACTTACTCTTGCCAATATGAGGCTTAAATCAAAAGCTCAATTTAGCAAGAAAAACGCCCTGTTTTTTCCATTCAGAAATTACTATTAAATATTACAAAATACATAAAAGGTTCAAAGTTTATGGATTCAGACATTTTGAACACCAGATAAAATAAATAATACAGTGCAAAATCATCTCATTTGTTACTGCAATTGAGTGATACGTGATGGAATCATTTTAATATGACTAACCATTTATTTCATATTTCTTAATACTCAACCTATGCCGGTGAGTAAATGCATGTATTCACCGACTTGCTCCTCCTGTTAACTTAAGGGATACTACACAAAGAAACCACACGCTGTGTTTTTGGCACGTATTGCTAAAAAGTTATATGGAAAAACTGGTTTAACAAACAATACAGAAACAAGTCCTGAAATCTGTTTCACACACCCAGACTTTACACTTCAGTCAATCTGAAGGGCTGCAGCTGTCGTCTACAAACAAAATACCATTACGATGATATGAAAAATGGAAAATTAAAAAAAGAAACAAAGACAGAAAATGTAATTTACACTAAGCAAGTCTGACTGTTTTCCTTTTCCAAAGCAACAGTGTCATGTTTGATGGAAGTCCATTGTATTTCTGCAGTCTAGTCACTTCTTAATACAACTAGCAGATGAAATCTATGGACAACAGACAAATCATTTGGCATCAGCATTCGTCAACATGGATCTCAAGGATGGACTTACATTTGATAAAGTATTCTGCATGTTTTGAAATCTATTCTGAAAGCAACAGGGTGAAAACATTAAAGGGGAATAGTAACAAGAACCTGTAAGCAGACGGGTGTATGGGTTTAAAGTATTTTCTTGACTTTCTTGAAGGCGCATTTGATACTGTAAAACAATTCAGACATTCAGTTATTTAATTGTAACTTTAATTTTTATTTCATCTTACATGCACCAACAGTTTTTTTTATATAAGGGAAATTAAACATTGTCAATGTATTCGAAAATGTTGAATCTAGCAAGCTGGAATTTGAGAGCATGTTGGAGTTACTGGAAATCAAATATACTGGCTGCAAGGCAGCTGCTACCGCAGTGATCATTACTTTTAAAAAAGGCAGTACACACCACAACCACACTTAGACTGAGAAAACAGTCAAGAGGGTACTCACGCCCTAATATACTGGTTTACAGTATACTAAATACTAGAGTTAAAGCTTAATACCAACACCTG
>NW_024583075.1:158292-172727 GCF_018398535.1 Haplochromis burtoni | reverse complement strand
GGGGGGGGGGAGACCACAATGAGGCCAACAAATGACTTTAAAAAAAAAAAAATAAAGATTAGAAAGATGTACTTCCTGACAGAAACCTTCCAATTATCTGGACTTGAGATAGCACTAGGAGTACACTAGCCTGTGACCCCTTAAGGCTGGGTTTGTGACTATCACGTAATTTCTAATGTTTAAGTGGCTATCATCAGCTTACATAGTATCTGAGAGACATTTTTTTTGACAACTATAATTTTAGACAGAAAGGCAGAATTAGCAGCTGCTCTAACCATATATAACAGCTTCTAACATGACTGATAGGCCAAAACAAAATCAATTCTTTCATCTATTTGCAAAACAAGCAGGGCCGTTTGCAGCTGAATTTCTGACCATCATTCAGCTACGGTTGTTAGACTTCTTAAAGCAATCAAAATATTGGAAAATTACACTGTTGTTAAAGGCTTAAGGCCATTATAGGTCCATTTTTAGCTTCAAAACTTGAAGCCCCATCGACTTGCTTTCGATCTAACTTTTATAACTGTTCTACATTGTTTGCTGACGCGTAAAAAACCCATTTTGTCTTGGCAAGGTACTTTGCTTTCCTTTTAGCTCTGAACAACAGAAGCCACTATTAAATAGCTTCACCCCTGTTAAATCCACTAAACAGTACGGATGGTTTCACGAGCTTCTGTGATAGGTGGGCCTGCAAATACAAACAAGCACGCCTTGATTATCACCAGGCATAAACACACGCACACATATACACAAACACAAGAAAAATAAATAAATAAAACTACAGAGATTTACTTTGCAGCTGACAGGGAAATTAAGCATGAAGACACAGGAATGATATCACACTAAATGTGATAAATAAAGGTGCTCCTATGTTGGCTTGGACCTTAAATATGATCTGCTGCGCTGCTATGTTGATTTATGGCCCTATCATAGTGCAAAAGCAAAGTTACGGCCCTGCAACACTAACAATAACTGGCAATGTAATAAGTAGCAAAACCAAGGTACTAGTGGTCACATGACTAAAATCCATTGGAGGGATGCAGTACAAAAAGGTTGTACCTGTAGATTTTCTGCTACTTACAGGTGTGTCTGAATCATAAACTCACTTGTCTCATCACACTGTTCACAATTAAACTACTTGTGTTGTACTTGTACTGTTGTACTATTTCATTTGAAGAATTGAAACAGAAACTGATGCATAACACTAGGGCTGCTCAATTAATCGAATTTTAATCACGATTACGATCTGGGCTTTCAACGATCATTTAAAATGACTGAGCCGATTATTAGCCTCTCCCTCGTGCTTTACTCTCGCGCTGCTCCGTGTGGCAAATCCAGCGCACCTCTCTGCATTTCGAACAAGTGTCACAACAATTAAGAGCAGCGGTCCCCAACCTTTTTTGCGCCACGGACCGGTTTATGCCCGACAATATTTTCATGGACCGGCCTTTAAGGTGTCGCAGATAAATACAACAAAATAAAACTAGTACCTAGGGATGGGTATGGTTTAGGTTTTATCCGATACCGGTGCCAAATCGGTACTTTTGAAACGTGCCGATGCTTAAACGGTGCTCAAACCGGTGCTTAAAGAATGGAGAACACAAAATTGTCCAAAAACCTCTCATGTTCAGCTGGTTTTTTGTAAAAAGATAACAATGTTAGCCTTTTCTGCAGCTATGGGGCATATATGGTATCACTCTTGGCTGGAAGCAGTGCTTAAACAATGGAAAAAACACAAACTTTCAAAAACCTCTCATGTTTACGTTTTCCACTTTTTCTTTGGTCATTTTAGCCTTTTTGGCCAGGGTGAAGGGAGTATCTGCCATCAAACAAGAAGACAGCCGCATGTAGCTATGATGATGTTTGCTAGTTCACCTTACATGCATTAATGTAATAACGTGGTTAGCCTACTCAACGTAAATTACACACGAACAACATTAAGCTACTCACGCAGAGAAGAACGGCTGCTGCTGCATCATCATCCGTCATCATTTCTGCTACACTGGCAGGGCTAGGGGCCAGGACTCTCCTCTTCGTGTTTTTGGGGGATGTTGCTAACTCCGGGTCGATAACAGGCACCACACCCGCAGTAGATGTGCTCGGTGTGAGGTCTCGCAGCAAGCTATCAAATACGGCGCATTTCTCGGCTTTTAAAAAAAACCCCGCTATGCGTCGCCAGGTGTTTCATCGATTCGAGGTGTTACCTCCTTTGACAGTATCACAGTATCAGCTTAAAGCACTTGTTGCAGGCTGCTGAGTTTGCATTTTTGCTGTGAAGTACAGCCAGACTTTTGACCGCTTCCCTTGGCATTTTTAATCTGTAGCTCTGCTCTAAAAGAACGTACGTACCTGGCCCGCCTACTATCCTCGGAAACGTAAAATGATTGGCTAGAAGTGTATCACAGCTCAGGAAAAAAAAGCACCGAAATAAAGCACCAAAATGTGCGCTGCTTTTCGATCTGGTTACTACCGTTTATGTCAGAACCAGTACCCATCCCTACTAGTACTGGTACCGAAAAAAATAAGATTTATTCATAACACACGTGAAAAGACCCAGGAAAACCGAGTAAACGATAACAAAATAACGCTGAAAACCGATAAAAACCCTGAAAACTATACATTTCACACCTAAACCTCAACTCTCGCGGCCAAACAACTCATGGACCGGTACCGGTCCGACGCCCGGGGGTTGGGGACCGCTGATCTAATACAAAGCATTCTGAACTTTGCTTTTAGCTTCAGTTGCATGAAAAGGTTTATGTACCTATATTATACTAATAATTGTAGTTGTATAATAAAAGTATTTACTCTAATCAATAAACAATCCCGACTCCAGAAAGTACAACTTCACTAAAAGTTAACTTCAGTGATACAAGTGGGGATTCTGAGGTTGAAGGCACGTACTCCTGTTTCTACAAAGTTTGGTTATTCACAAAGCCTGATCATTTCAGACAGTGCACAAGAACAGACAATGCTTCCAGTTCCAGAATCTAATAAGAAAATACCTTACATTTTACTTCTGCTGGCTGCAAAAGAGACTTGGAGTATAGAAGTTTATGGGAAAATGACCATCAGCTCCCTTTGCTCTGTGACTTTAATAAACTCTTTCCTGATGTCCTTAAGGGATTATTCACTGAAAAAGGAACATTGTAAATTGTAGTCCAAAACAGAAAAATAAAACAAAACAAAAGAGGATGAAGCTGACAGGGAATGAATGACAGTTGACCAATGAGGTGTTTATAAAGCCACAATAAGACAAACTGTGGAAACAAAGGAAAATCAGCAGGCACACTGCTCTCCTCAGGGGTCGGAGTCCTGCAAAGATCACAGGAAGAGAACAATTTGACCTCTTAAATGAGGTGAAGAAGAGCCAAACACCTGCAGGAATCTCTACAGCCGTTGTAACCACTGGTTTTCTGTCCTCTATGGAAAAAAAAAAACTTTATATTAAAGATTTAAGGCAATACATCTGAAATGTACAAAGACTCTTCTGCATTTTGTAAATAATTTTTGTTTTGTTTGTTTTTTAATATCCTTGCCAATAGGCCTGCCAATTATAGCAAAAAATGTAATCTCAATACCTTTTGTTAATATGGGTATCCAACCTCTTAGCATCATTTAGCTTTATTATTTACAGATTTTGAGGTAAAAATTATTTATTAAACCTATCTTTTCAGATAAACTAAATTAAACAAGCTACAGCCTTTTCTGGACCGAATTTGATCAAATGGCCTCAGCCCACCCAGTTACCCAACTCTAAAGCATGGTGAAGGGAGCATCATGGTTTGTGGGTGATTTGCTATGTCATGACCAGTACATTTTAAAATCATTGAGAAAAAGAAATGAACAGGTCATAACTGTATGAAGACATTTTAAAGCAGAATGTCAAAGCAGCAGTCCAAAATTTAATAAACTGGAAAGCTTTGGTGCAATGTACAATGATCCAAAGCACAAAATGACATCAACAATAATGGTATGATGGACAAAAATTAAAATTCATGTTTTGGATATATCAATTAACCCAACTGAGATGCTTTTCGATTGTTTGAAAATGCTGTTCAATCGGTAATATTAATAATAAAGTTTTGTAAGTTTTGTAAGGAGTGGTCCAGAAGTGTTGCAGAAGGTTCTGTGAGTTACTAAATTCACATAACAAGGTCGCATAATTTTATCAGTGTTTTTAAGTGTGCCCTATTAGTGTGTTATGAATTCAGTCTGACTGCATCTGTCTATATTTGAGACTTGAAGGTGAAGATTACATCACAATTTAAGAGAAATTAAATCTTAAAACCCAATAATTCCAAAGTGTACAGAAACTTTTTCTTGCAACCGTGTTTGGTGACATGGGGATATGACACTCATGATGTGAGATTAGTAAAGAAATGACATCTTCCACTGCGGGAGAGGGAGATTGAAATAGTCTACACAGATGGTGCACCTAATACCTCCAGACACAAGCCCTTTTTATTAGTTTTTATATAACACTTTATGGAAAAAGACAGGAAGGTGCCAAAATGCATGTGGATGCCGAGGCAGGTTCACTGAACCACAGAAGGAGCTACTGATAGATGATCTGATATTTACCGGACAATAAAGGCAAATAATCATTCAGAGGACAGGTTATTGCAGTACTGACTTCGGTAATTCCCAAACTACAGGAGGCCTGGATGGACCAGGCAGAATTCAAATCTTCATTATAATATAAAAAAAGATGCCTTTTTGTCCAGGTGAAAGAAAATGTGTTGCTCTAAGAAAATATAGATACACATTATAAACATTTTTCCTCATAAATTTTTACTGTAGATTCACTAAAAAGGAGAAGACCACATCCAAATAGAGGTTAAAATTGGTGGCAGATGGCATTTCTGTCAAACCCCACTGGACACCCTGGCAAGTATCCAGTATGAATGTTCATGTCCAAACCAGGACAACACAATCATATTATTACTCACACCAAGAATAAATGAATAGATTTGTTGGATTGGGATGGCCAATAAGGTTTAAACTGATCATATGTAATAATAATAATAATAATAATAATAATAACTAAAAAACAACAACAACAACAACAACAAAACAATAAGGCGCAAAATGACAATTCATTATTTTTCATTATAAATTGTTTCATCTAAAATGTCATCACAGTTTCTTGATCCCTTCTGCAATATTTTCAGTCTGCTTTGTTATTCAACCACCTCTTTAAAGTCCAAACACATTTTAAATTTGTCTTGTAATACCTAAAACCACTATCCATCCAGTCAACACTAAATACCAACCAGGATGTCTGTATATGTGATCATACAGGGTTAGAATAAGGATCATTTTTCTCTGACTTCTACATTTCTACTGTAGCTGATAAAATGTCACTGCTTCTGCCAACATGCCCTCTTGCCCCTTTTACAGATTACAGTGCTGCACCTGGCTAGTCCTATGTTGTTTGAGCCAGAACAGAACAAACCCAAGGCAGGATCATTACTGGCCTCACAGTATGTTGAGCTCAACTGGGCTTTATATCCAAGCATTCAAACAGCAAAGCCTAAGACTTAAACTTGTAAACATCCATTCTGATTTTAAATGTCTATTTACCAAAAGGATCTTTACATAAGGCGAAAGATTTAATTCTCAGGTATTATGGCATCAATATAATAAGCCAATATAATAAGCAGCCATGGTATAGAAATGCAAAGAACTTCCTTGAATGTTCCACCAATCTAACAACTCCATTCTTTAATGTCTGTTAAGCATCTTGTTACTTGTCTTCAGCATAGTTTTAATAAGATAACGGGTGGAAGATCTAAAATATCTTCAGTTTTAAAAGCCAACTATTTCAGTGCTGATCTGAAAACCTCAGCAGAGAAACACCCTCTACTGTTCAGGTAGAAAACTCAAAATTATGCTGAAAGATGCTAAATAATCACCGAAGCATCATACTAGCCAAAATACAGATGCTTGACCAGAAAATAATGCCTTGCAGACAGGAAGGTTACGATGCCTTGCATTATATTCAGTGACACGTATTTACAGCAACAGGGCAACTTTCAACTCTTAAGTGGGTTATTTTATTATGGGCTGTTTTTATTTTCAAAATGTTAGAAGCTTAACAAGTTCTTCTTATGTCTCTACAATAAACTCAGGCATGTCAGAGCTCATCAGTCACATAAGGGTCCAGTTAAACCAATTTAACCTGCAAACCCACCTACTGGTCATGCTATGTAACTACCAAAGCAAAAAACATCAAGTAAACTAAAAGTTAACTTGTTTTTGAATAAGCCCACAGAAACCAAGGGAAACCCTGAAAGCAGCGCAACTCCTCCTGGGTGTTCACAAAAACCAACACTCAAAACTCAAGAAGATGTTCAGTCCGGCACCATGTGAGCAAGGCTACACATACCTCTTCCCCGTTACATTTCGTTTCTCCAAAAATTCAATGGCTGGATACCAGCATAGATTAATAACCTTTTCTCCCTCATAAGCTTTACAGGACTATTAACAGGTTGAGCTCGTGAACAAAGAACTGGTTCTGTGGGGGTTTCTGCGGCCGAATAAAGCAAAGGTGAAATTATTATGAGCGTGTTTGGGTTCCTGCGGGTCTCTTTAAATGCTAGCACACCTCATTTTCCTGAGGCTGTTTGAACCCAGAGTCCTCTGGAGCACACAATAACCACTTTAAGAACAGCTGAGGCAGCTATACCAACAAGCAAACTGAACAGATTTCAATAAGCTGTTATAAGAAGTGGTGGAGAGGATAAAAACACCTCACATGAATGCTTGTGTAAGGTTAAAATACACGGAGCACATATTCCTGTCTTTGAATTTGCATAAAACTAATTTCCAGACAGGAAGGTTACGATTACTCTTCCTCTGTAAAACACAGTGACATCTCAGTAGCTGTATTTTAATCACATTTCATATACTCCTCTTAATTTCCGTCAAATGTGAAGCAACGTATTTATATTTTTTCTGTCCTTGGTATATCCTTGAAAATGGACGGCAGTGAAGATGCTCATAACTGTGCAGCTTTTTTTCCTCTCGCTCACAGCCATGTTATTAATTCCAAGGAGTTGCTCACTAAGCAATTAAAAATCCATGAATCTGAATACAAAGCTGAAAAAGGCTATAAAAAAATAAAGAAATATAAAAAAAAAAGTATTCAGTTCATTAAGAAGAAGAAGAAGTGCCTTCTGCCATCTGTGACTGCACACTGAACCTACTGGAATCTCATTTAAACAGCTTACCCAAAACATGAAGAGTACGTTGAATGGGATTTATTTCAAGCCTGCAGCATGGAAGTTTAAAGCAATGTTGCTGAGCCCTTGTAATGCATATCAATCCATTTTTTGAAGGCTATAATTCTTCCTGCGAATGTCAAGTTTCTTTTTCTATCTGACTTTCTCAGAAGCTAAGTTTATCCCCCATGACGATAACCTCAGTTAGTATACTGCTGTGTGTGTCTGATGCTACGTCACGTTCCTCTGTAGCTCTGGAAAACCAATCGCTCGCAGCTGATTTAAAATTCATCCAGTTCGACACACCAGTGAGGAAGTGTTTAAGCAGACATCAGATTTCAAATTCTGATTTACTAAAACATACTGATATGTATAACATACTCCAAGGTGATGAAATTTGAACTATCCATCTACTAGTTCAAATTAGGAAAGGCCTAAATGTAACGCACGTTTAATTATATGTAAAACTCCCATGTTCCAGCTTTACAGTGACACAGTTCACAAGACTAACTGCGTTCACACTAGGCATGTGCATGGTCAACAAGACATTTATACACTGCTACTCTTGCTAGTAGGCACCAGAAATACTAGTCGGTTAAATCTATTATTGTTGTTTTACTAAGTTACCTGTTGGTTCAAAGATGTTACAACGCCACCTGAGACCAACTAGTGCTGCAGCCCTGACAAATGCCTGAGACCCCCTCGCTCTCTGTGAGGGAACTTGAAATGAAACAGATTGAAAGTAAGAAGATGACACCTGCGTGAAACACCACAGCTCTGCAGTACATTGATGAAGAAAATGAACTTTTGTATGTTGGCTGTGTGAGAGAAAACTGGCATATAACCACACTGAAGTGGTCCAAGTAATTTGTAACCACATTATGCACAGACGTGGATGCTAGCCTGCCATGAAAGGGGCTACTGCTGCTAGCAAACATTTATCAAACTAATCTGACACTGTGTGGCCCCAGCGGTATACACGGCACAAAGTGCTGCACATTTCACCAACATTCATAACAAGATTTGAATGTTGCGGAATCCGTTAATGGTCTCAAATGACTCCTAAATTCATACACAGCTATTCTAAGGTCAGTGTTTATCCTTGTCTGTTAGATTGCGCCCAGCGTCTTCTGCCTTTTACACTAGTTAACTAGTCTGATTTCTTTCCTGTCTCGTTCAAATGACTTGTAAATTAGTCCCCAGGAACATCCTGGGGACCATTTTGTTTTGGACGTGCCCAGAAATGAAATATAGAAGTAGAGTCGAGAAGACCTCAGTGATGAGTAGAGTAGAAGTAGAGCTGGGCGATATAAGATTTTTTCATATCACGATATGTTTTTTTCATTTCAGGCGATAACGATATCTATCACGATATAAGCCAAATAACTATATTTGTAAGATTTAAATGTGCCGTTGCTCACAAGTAAAATGTGAAATAATCAGCAGCTTGTTTTTATTTAAATATTTATTTCCCATAATAAGTTCAACAGGGTAGATGTACTTAAGGAACATGAGACTTTTTCAGATAAATAAAGGCAAATATTGCAAACTACACAAAAGGCAGCCGCTAAAGCGTTTAAGTTTCAAAATAGAACAAACAAAACAGACTAAATTGTCAATTCCACTTAGAAACAAAATATTAATTCTAAAAATAAATCTTAGTTTGTTTTACAGAAGAACAGACAAAACTGACTAACTTTTGTCAATATCAAATAAACTGAGAACTAAAAGGAAATTCTCAATCTCTCCTTGTTGTATAGCTGAGCTTTTCAAACAGTTTTAACAGTTACTTTAGTCTGACAAAAGCCGAATGACGAATTAGCGCTTCCAGTCAGAGACTGAGGCTACGTCCACACGTACACGGGTATTTTTGAAAACGGAGATTTTCCGTTTTCGTTTTAAAAAATAATCCCGTCCACACATAAAGGCAGAAATGAAGGAAAACGCTGCTATGAACATGCCAAAGCAGCAGGTGGCGCTAGATTCCTAACCGTGCAGAAATGTTGGCCAATCAGAAGTCTAGAAGCCTCGGTGGGAAAAAGTAAACAAAGCTGGGGCATAGAAGCAGAACCGAGCGTATGTGTGGAGGGACAGTAACTGTGTGTATATGTAAGCATTTAAACACTGCAGAGAGTAGAATTAACAGTAACAGTATTGTAGAAATTCATTTCACCGAAACAATAACGTGGCGCACAGTGTGACGCATGCACCAGTTTATTGTATTTCCAGACTTGCTTTCGGCACAATTTACAGTGCACGCTACTCTGTTTTTTGTCAGACTTGAAATAGCCGAAATACCTTCACACTACGGAACTTCTATGGCTCTTCCGTTCGACAATCTCTCCGGCGTTGGAACCATCATCTGTTTTCTCTTCGGTCACGCTCGGTTGATTTTTCTAGTCGGCACACTCATTCCTCCATTCCGCTCCATTACCCGCTGGCTGCTTCCCAAACAAACACACGTGCGGCTTGGCACTTGTGCTGTACGTAACAAGTCACGCGACGTGACGCTGCGGCTGTGATTGGTTCGGCTCTGCGCTACTTAATTTGGATTGGCTGACCTTTTTTTTTTTTTTTTTTTTTTTTTGAGGACAAGAGCGGCGAGGTCTATCGCGATAGCTTAATTTCTCTATCGAGTAAAAGTTATATCGCGATACATATCGTTATCGTTCTATCGCCCAGCTCTAAGTAGAAGTATTTGAAGCAAAACATGACTGCCACTTATGGTGAAGCAAGAATAACTCCAAGTTTCCCACCTCGACATTTAAAAAAAACAAAAAAAACTTGATAATACGCAGCACCATTTGAGCCCAGCACTGCCTGTTCTGTTTGTCTGAGTCGTTGGACAACAGCAATTACGTTATTTCAAGCAGGCAGCATTGAAAGAAAGGCTTTCAGAATGAAAATATGAACGGGCATCACAGGGAATAAGGAGGCAAAATGCAACGTTGAAACTGTGGGAGAAACTGCTTGGTAACACCCTGCCAAGATTTCAAATAAACTAATGACGTCCGTTACTGGCTTGCAGATGACCTTTTCTATGAAATTGTTCTTCTCACCTGCCCTTTGGCACTCATGCATGTCATAAATATTTTGTGGCTGCAAAATAATATGCATGTGCTTGAATGATTCATACGTGAATGAGTTATGCTAGCAAAAGACCACTCCAATAGAAGGACAATAACTACTGTTAGTTCTTTGGCTACACTGAAAGCACAGTAATGTTTGTGGAACATGTGTGTAGCAGAGCTTGTTAGTAGATACACCTGAAGAGCACGTTCTACTTAAGATTATGTTAGTTAACAGGGAAACAAGACTTGAGGATTTATTTCATGGGTTCTGTTGTGTTTTTAGCTTTTGAAAACAGCACAGCACTGTGGAACTGTCACTATCTACTGGCTGTTAACTGGATTTTGGTGTCAATTCCTCAGACTGGTCTGATTTTGTGATTGCTAAATAGATCTCCGCAGCATATTCCCACTTCTTACACACTAATCTTACGCACGGTGTAGCCACTTTGATTGAAACAGTGAAAATGCACCGTTGCAGCATGTGCAGTGGAAACTGCCTACAACTGTTAGACAGTTGTTCGGTGTAGTGTAATTTTGAAACAGCATGTTAAAAATGAATCTATGTGCATTTTCACTAGCTTGTGTTTTCTGTCCATTTTAGCATGTTATTCAGTAAAGGAGGATCACAGCTGTGCTTGTTGGGTAATTTAGCTGGAACTCAGCAGAAGAAATGCTAGTACTCTCATGAGATCAAGCCTGCCATGAGATCTACATACATTTAGTGTTCTATGGTGTTTTTCCATCTTAGTTGGATGAACACTTGTTGGGAAACACTTGGAAAACCACTTGTCATTAACCTGACTAACTCCATCTTCACTTCTGGTGTTGCACTACGTGTTCTACTCCACTCTTCCCACCTCATATGTACACGTACACAGTGAAACCCACAGATTGCAGCCTGGTAACAGAGAGAAATTATGAGAGAACCTGGCGTGACTAGAAATGAATGCAGCAGAGGCACTCACACTGCTCTGAAATGAACACAGCAGTACAAATTAGGTAAATACAAGGTTTAGTTTCTTTTCTATCATTTAAATACTGATTTAAAAAAAAGTAAATGTTTCTGTCAGTGTTCCAGAGTCAGTTGAGATATCATTTGATAGATGCACATGAACCTTGTGCAGAGCACTGCATTCCAAAAGGCACAACACTATTAGAGATACCAAACACTGACCCTGATTTAGGAGGGAGAAAGCGCCTCAGAACGATAGCTGGACAGAACAAATGATAAATGTCAACACTGAAGCCCAAAGTGACCAGTATGTAGCTCACTGCTGACACTAATTTCCAAGCCTGTTTAAGCAGTCACTAAGGCTTTTCAAACAGCCTGTGTGTTCTAGATCATCAAGTTCAACAATGTCTGCCTGCGGGACAAAACAGCAAAACTCAGGCCAAGGTGATAAAATGCCTGCTGTTAAAGAACTAAAACCATTAGACCTAGTGGAGAAACAAAGGGCGAGAGAGCACAGAGCACACTCAGCTGTGCAAAGGAATACGGAACAAAATGAAAGGAGCATTTGTGCTGACGTGTATCACTTGGCAAACAGTAACACACATCCAGAGGCGTCAGATTGTTTGAAAAAACGTGTCAAGCCACCTGTTTGAATGACATAAGCTATGTAAAGAACCAAAAATAAACTAAGTACTTACTAATATGTAAGAAAACCAGTTGTTTCTGATCTCCTTATTCACTGTCAAATACACACACAGAGATATATATATATATATATATATAATTTTTTATTTATTTATTTATTTTTAATTAAGACACACTAGCTCTTTCTTTTCTACACTCAACAATACTTCTGAGGGCCCTTACCTGTGTCTGTGTTCATCGTGTCCTCCCTGTCCATGTATGATCACCTGTCCTGAGGCGTGCTTGCCCTCCTTAGGTGTGTCAATATGAGGGATAAGCACATCCTCCAAGCCCAGGTCAAAGCGCTTGTGCTTGGAATTGTCTGGGAGGAAAAAGAAGGCCCCAAAGCATAAGGTGATGAAGGCACTGAGGATGAGGAGGAGGATGAACTTCTCAGAGAGCCTCAACGTGGCCCTATGGTGCGGGAAGGAGGAGGCACCCGGCGACAGAGTGGGTATCCTGCGGCCCGACAGCGGTAGTAGAGCCGGCGTTGTCATCTTTTGACCGTTTTAAATTGACTTTACTAGGGATGGGGTAAGGTGGGTTTCACAGGTGCCACGGGTTGCTGTAGCGGCATGCACCGACTGGTTAACTTTATTATCTCATCCCTGCTTTGGTAGGTCCAGAAACCAAAAAAGGCAGAGATCCCTCAGTAACAGGGTGACTTGTCAGCAGGAACATGGCCATGATAGTTCTGAAAAAAAGTACACAGAGGTATTCAGTTAGGAGACAAAAACAAATCAAATGAGAGCATATTAAACAGACTAAACACCATTGTAGAAAAACCTTGCCTTTTCCTTCCTTCATTTTTTACCATTTTTTTAGATAGTCAATGCTCTCTATGCACTGGCAGGATAGACAAGTTGATGTCCTTTATAGTCTTTCCTTCAGTTGTCATTTCTCCACCTTGGCAGCATGTCTTTTGTAACCACTAGTATCCTTTCACCATGCACTCTCCCTGACAGGCTTCTACTGAGCCAAACAGCTCTGAATTACAATCAAAAGCAAAGTGACAGCTCAAGTAAATGGCATGTCTTATATCAAGCAAGAGCTGATATATTAGAGTAATAAACAATCCTCTTGGCTTGCTATGGTGATTTTAACAACATGTCATCTGGAAAATAAATACCTCAGGATGTCTCTCGCTCTCTTTCTCTTTCCACAAACACACACAAAAGACTTAATCCTTTGGCCATGAGAAAAATGATAGATTTTCCAAGAGGCTTAAGGTATCAAGAGTTTGTGCAGTATCTGTTCGATCAAGTGTCCTTTACGCATACTGGCTTTAGTGCCACTGCAGAGTGAGCACAGCTTTCTTTCTACAGTTTCATCTTATTGCAGTGGTGTATTTCTTGCTACCACACATGTATCATGATAAAAAGCACAAAAGTAACACACAATGCACAGTTGTGTTCCAAACTCTAGCCCAAAAAAAAGGGAGTAAGCCGCGCTTTCTAAGTACATTGCATGCCTGTTTTCTGTGCTGTACTACATCTGAATATCAACCCACCTATTAAACACCCGTGGGCTATACTGGAAAACATAAGGGTTTTATTCCCTCGTGCCGGCAGATGTGGAAAGAAGACGTGGGGCAAATGTCTCATTCGGCTCAGCAGCTGCTCCAAGTGCGAATGTAAAGGATGGATGGAAATGAAGCAAGTACCCCTTTAAAGACAAACATTGCTATTCGTACTAAAGCCTGCGGGGTTGGCGCTAGACAGTGTTAACAGAGCCCTGTTTTTCCTGTACTTTTCCATCATGTTGGTATGGAGCTGCGTCTCCACGCAGAATACCAAGTTCATTCTGTGACAGTGCCAGCCTGTGTGAGGTGATTAGCCACTACAAAACGCTAGCTAACAACCAAATGCGCTAACTTACCCGGCTAATACTGGCTAGCAATGGAAAGAAAAAAGGAAAATAAAGTTCCTGTCAACGCTCAGGGGGAAACCCACACAATAAATACAAATAGCCCGACATACGCGTTTCGGTCCGTTGACATTTGAGCTACCCCGGAGGTTGTAAAGACAGAGCTTTAAAACCCTCAGCCTGCCCAGGTGCTAGCTATTTGGCTACAAGGCTAGCACTAGCTAGCTGGCTGGCTGCGAATTGACAGAGGCGGTCTCTTGTGTGGAAGCCACTCTGCTGCATCACCACCTTTCTCATATGCTCGTCGAAAATCGATGCCTGTCGGGATTCCCGGTCCACGTTTTGAAAGGAGTCGCTGTAGCAGGTGTCCTCATGTCCACAAATGAAACACCGTGGTGTCGTGCCGTGGCTGAACCGCTGACCATCAGCTCAGACCCACATAGCGTTACAGCTCCGCGGAGAGGATGTTGATAACCGGTCGCTCTGTTGGACTGCAGCGACGGACTGAGTGCGAGCTGCTGCTGCTCGGCGATTCAGCATCAACTACTCTGCCTACCCGAGTTAGGGACCGTCTGACAATTTCGCTGGGCAGAATTACTGTTCTGTATGTAAAAAAAGGCACACCAACAATGGCAC
>NW_024583075.1:154785-155593 GCF_018398535.1 Haplochromis burtoni | reverse complement strand
AACAGATCAATGCACCCTTAAGTTGTGAGTAAAAAGCTAACAGTTCAAAAATGAATAATTTTACTGCATTGCAGTCTGTTTGGGGTCATTATCATACTGAAAAATGATTATCTTGCCAATCAGATGTTTTTCAGATAAAAAAAAACTGATAGTACTCTTCTATATTCATAAATTCATTGTTGTGTAAAAAAAAAAAAGTAAAATATGGATTCATCATTGTCACTGATTTTCAGTCCAGTTCTTATGTCATTTGTCATAGCTCAATATATTTGTGATGAACACTGAATGAACTGAAGGAGCAGTTGACTCTCAGGTCCTGTTTCAGGTCTGCCTGGGACTTTCTTCTCATTTCTTAAGGACATGACTTTAAGATACTGTTCATCTGCTGTATCGAAATCAAGCTTTATTAACAGATATAATTCCACGATTGCACAGAAAAAGCACAGCATATAAAGGAAAAAAGTGAACATTAACTTCCTTAAAAGTGCTTTAAAAGTACAAATACCTGCAGTTACACACATCTGACTGGCACTCCCCCTCTTTAAGATGACCACAGGGGGCAGCATAGAGCGGTGTGCAATATGCTTTAAACATGCCACTTTTACTGGTTCAGAAACAGTGCAGTTGTGTTTGCCTGAGCATAGAGCTTACAGCATTGTCTGTATATATCATCATCATCATCATTCATTTGATCAGTAATAAAACGACCAGGGTATTTCACCTTTTTATAAACTTCAAAAACATTGTTTGACAGTTTAAACACTGGAAAATGTAGCTTTTTTAATCCTGCTTGGCTCTACATAGCAAA
>NW_024583075.1:151391-152621 GCF_018398535.1 Haplochromis burtoni | reverse complement strand
CACTTCATCACTACTGAGGTGAGGGCTACAGGGCGATAGTCATTGAGAGAAGCAGGGTGGGGTTTCTTCGGGACAGGAACAATGTACTGCAATGCTGTCTCCATAATGCTGCTATATTATCTGTCCAAGAAAAACCTTCAACTGTGCACGGGAGAGTTATTTAACAATTATTAAGAATTTTTACCACTTTCCAAAAATCTGTGACATTATTGTTCTCCATTTTCAAATCTGCTTTCACAACCTGCTCACCTTTAGATGTAAAAACAGTATATTTATATCTGGCATTTGCAAGCCTTTTCTGTTCAAACTCTGGGCCTTTCTTAGGTCTTCCAGCCCAAAAGTTTTTAAGCTACATGCGCTTCATCCTGATACATGGCTACGTGTTCTTCCCAACCAGGCCTGATATTAGGTTTCTTTTTATCCTTGCATTGTACATCAAATGGTTTACCACTTTCATACAAAGCAGTCACAATATCATCATGCATGGAACAAAGTTTATGTTTATGCTCAAGATTCTTACATTTGACACCTTTGCACAAAATAGCTTCTTTAGGCAAATAAATGTTGTTTAAATATTTATCTGTATTATTTTAATAGGCCAATACGCCATCTTCACTAAATTCTGACCATTTTACACTGGTAGCATTATTAGTTACATGATTATTTCCAATTGTTGCTGGCAATTGTTCAAAACTTATCTTTTTGAACTTGCCTTCTCTACCCGTTAAATGCTGACTTGTTAACTGCGACCTATTGCATTAACTTTTTACTATTCCTTCATTCTTGGTGTTCTCTATCATGCGGCACTGGGTCTGCTATAATCTATGTGCTGCAGTCCATTTTATCAGTGGCTTTTAACTGTGAACATTGTCTGCTGTTCTTATTATATTGATATTAATGTTCTTAACTGTATTATTTTATTGTTTTTTTTGTAAAGCACTTTGGTATGCCTAAGGCTTTTAATGTGCTCTATAAATAAAGGTTGTTGTTGTTGTTGTTACACATTTACAGTAAAAGTAAAAGGTATATTGTCTGACACAGCTACCCCATACTCAGTGTTGGGGAGTAACGGAATACATGTACCACTGTTACGTATTTAAAATACAAAATATGATATGAGTAACTGTATTCTGTTACAGGTACCGTTTAAAAAGGTGGTATTTGGAATACAGTTACTTTGTGGATTACACGGCGGTACTTTCCTGTTTCATATCCGATTGTTCAGTCTGA
>NW_024583075.1:147908-149966 GCF_018398535.1 Haplochromis burtoni | reverse complement strand
GGGCATGTATTCTGTAATCTGTAGTGGAATACATTTTTAAAGTAACCTTCCCAACACTGCCCATACTTCATAGTCATGTTTCCTAATGCTGCCCAATATCTGTACATATGCAGTGATTTAGCCATAATGTAGCATGCCAAGCTTCACTTACATATGTGTAGCTGTCTTGGAGTGGTAACTCTTGGCTTGACAGAATAAGATCATTATCTTCCCCAAACCAGATTAAGTGGATAGCAGACCGAGAATTGCTGTGCAAAAGATGAGCATTAAAACCACCCACAACATATATATTATAAGTACTTTTATCTTAAATAAAGGCATTTATATGAGCCATCCTACTAAGATATTCCTAATTTTCAGGAGTTCAATAGGGAGTATAAATCATTTAAGGATAAGAAATCTATTGTTATTCTGTGTATATTGTATACCAATACACCGGTCTACAACCAGTCTAACTGGCTTTATCATAGCATTAATTTTTGATTCATTAGATTCAGCAGTAACCTTGAAAGAGCTCAATTTTCTGACAGGTGGCATCTCTGTTAAGTTTCTCTTTAAGATACAGATGATAAAGTGTTTCTGCATCTACAAATTTGGGCAAATTTAGTTGGGAACACACTTACTAGTTTAGTTTTTACAGCTTTTTATGGTACTCATAGCTCCAGTGCCAATGATAGATACAATTCCAGGCCTCTTGTTGCATCCAGTGTTCGCAACATAAACTTGAAACAACCTTCTCCAGCTTCAGGTGAGGCCTGCCCTTCTTCACAGTTTTGATCCATTGTGGGGAACACGTGAAGAGGAAGTCAGATCAACACTTAAGAGCAGTCACACTTGGGTTGACTTCCACAGCACCAGCCTCAACTTGCTCTCAAACATCCACCGTGACTACATGTTTCAATGCACCCACCTCGGTACACAGTTGGTCCATTCACCATAGTAAACAACATCCAAACCGGAGTACGTAACAGGCGGCAGATCATCCAGGTGATAAGAGACAAATCTAGGGATATTATCCCCACATTCATTCAGCACCTTAAGGCAGGGTTTAATATTGTTGACAGCTTTTTGGAGTCTTTATATCCAACGCTCCACTGTGAGGCAGGACAGAGCCCAAACAAAACGTTTTTGGTGGCTTCAGTCCCCTCAGAGTCAAATGTGTTCATAGCCAAGAACACAATTTCTTCCTGACTTGAAGTTTTAATTTTTATCACAAGGAAATTAAGTAGTTCATCCTCCACAATTACCCTGCCATCAGTCGTCCTTTATCTTTTTGTTTTTATTTGAGACCGTTTACAGGCAGGATCTGCAACACCACCACCTGCTGCATCCAAGTTCACTTTATTAGTGAACTATAGTTCACCTATATACAAGTATATCCAATTTGTATATAGTTTGCTAGGCCTGATATTTCCTTTGTCCACAACTTGTCTGGTTTCCTCAAATTTTTTAAAAGTCAAACTACACACCATATCAAGATATGCCAAATTTTTAGCTAATAGCTCTTTGGGAATCACCTTGTTGGTGCAAAAACACAAAAATGCTACTTTATGCCTGTAAAACTGTCGTCTTTGGCATAATTTGTAGATTTAACTACAGAAATGGGAACAAATTCTATATTTTGTGACAGCAGAGGGTGTAAACATAAAATTAGAATAATGTTTTCTGCTAAGTTGTCTGCTATGTGTAGACACGTTGGTTTATGTCTTGTGTTAGGTATCTTTTTATGTTTGAATAATTCATAGGTCACTGTTGTTGTTGAGTGTTTTAACCAGTGTTGGTCAAGTTACTTGAAAAAAGTAATCAGTAACCAATTACTGATTACTTCCCTAAAAAAGTAATCCCGTTACTTTACTGATTATTTATTTTCAAAAGTAATTAATTACTTAGTTACTTTTTAAAAACACAATTTACAACCTGAATAGGTGATAAGGCAATAGATTTTTCAGCCCAATTCTACTTTTTCTACATAATCCATCATACAAAATGTAATCAAATGGGAAAGTCTCTTTTTAAAACTTGTTTTATTAGTTTGAACCTTTTAAAAAATTTCATTAT
>NW_024583075.1:144527-147389 GCF_018398535.1 Haplochromis burtoni | reverse complement strand
GCAGTAACGCAGCGTTCCTACGGGAAAGTAACGGTAATCTAATTACCGTTTTTGCAATAGTAATCCCTTACTTTACTCGTTACTTGAAAAAAGTAATCGGATTACAGTAGTGCGTTACTGCCCATCTCTGGTTTTTAAAAAAAACCCCCAAAACAAAACAACAAAAAAAGATCTCCTCTGAAAATGATACAGATACAGGTACAGGGACTGGAGTTAGTTCAAAAGCAGCCAATGTCCAAAGAAAAACTTTGAAAGACATTCAGAAACCCTGGAGAATTATGGCTCAAGTATTTTATAATAAAGTTGGTCAAGGTGGAAGAAATCAAGTAAGGTAGCAAGTAAAACCTCAGCACGTAAGCCTAGAGTATAATGTACACTTAGTTAGCTGTGAAAATTCTGTATCACTATAAAGTATTTAGCAACAATTGATTGTTTAAGCACGTCATATTTAAAAACAATGGTTAGATGATGAACTAGCACAGCACCATGCTGACACATAGTTTAGTTTTCTTAAGTTATCTCAATATTAAAACATGTTATTCACAACAGAAAGCCTGCCCGGATTACTTCACAATTACGCTGTGCACAACAAGTCATGTTGCTGATGTTAATCAACTGGAAATTAAATTAAAAAATGGGAATGTCCTGTTTCATGAGAAGAGCATGTCTTGTTCAGAGAGTTTCCAAAAGAAAGGCACGATCATTCATCCTGAGTCCTAATGTAGACCCCTACTTAGGAAATCGTATTATGTTTTAAATATTGTATGGGACACACAGTTGAGCAAATACAGAGAGACAAAGAATTCATAGTCTTAACCATTTATTCTGGAAGGCCACTAGACAGATGAAGGCAGGGTGGCTGTGTCATATCTTACAAATAAGGCTCACATTTAGGAACAACCATGAAAATACTGCAACATTTTATCTCTATGGTTATTCTGTGAATTGCAGACCGCTTGAGTGAAATGGGACAGAATAAAATAGAGAGGTATTACTAACTCTCATTAGACTAATAAGCGTTTCTCAGTGCTGGCCTCTTAAAGAGATTTTTATGAAACAACAGGACGCAGGATGTCCTCTGGTGCCATCCTCAATCCCCAGAGCTCCAAAGACGAACAACTTCATTATGCAGAACATAATGGAAAGAGACCTTAATATGAACATTTAAGGTCTCTTTCCAAGCACAGACTATATTTGTAAAGCAGTTAAGCAAGGGAATGTATAGCCAATGTTTGCTTCAGCAAGGGAGAAACATTATCTGAGACCATTGTTTCTCAACAGAAATTTACATAGCGGAAAAAAAGAGGCTGAGAAAGAAAGACCCAACATTAAAAACACTCACAGTTTGTTTTTTTTGCTGCAATATATCCTTTAAAAAATATCATATCAGTGCAAAGAGGACAGGGATGTCAAACTCATTTTACATCATGGGCTACATACAGCCCGCTTTGATCTTACCCGGGCCAGACCAGTGAAACTCTCCTTTTCTGTCAGTTTAAAGATGTTTAACTACACATTTAATCTCTGTCTTAATATAAGAAAAAGAAGGGAAATTCCAACACTCAACATCTCAGTTTTTATATATTACAAAGGCATACAATTACAGAAAAGGTTTGGTAGCTCATTGCCCAGACTATCCTGTATTTATAAAACAAGATAGTGGAAAACAGGAACATTTTGTCATTTAATTGTTTATCTATTACTTTAGTGTAGTATGGGGGAGGTCTTTATCAATAGGAAAAAATATATAACATGTGAAAGTACAATTAAAAGTTCAAAATTCATCGCTCCCTTCACATTTTCAAGCCTTCCAGTGGCCGGATTGGGGTCTGCTGGCTGTGATTCTGGTGATCCTACTGACTGGGCAATATCAGGCTCTGATCATCATCACTGCTAAAAGTGTTTACATGTGGAGGTCAGTTTCATCCTCTTTTGTCTTCTGTTGCTGTGAAGGATCACACTATTGTGGTGTCATCTGCACTCAAAAAGGAAATTGGATGGTTGTTGCATTTACAAAAGTCTAACTTGTAATTTGGACAAAATAATTTTGTGTTTCTATGGTGGACATAATTAAATCATGTAGGATCTGTATGAAATTCAACAACTTAATTTGTTCTTACTGAGATGACATGATACAATCTAGTAAGAGTGGTTAGTTACCTGGACTAGCAAAATTCACAAGCTCACATGATTCCAAACCAGGGGCGGATCTAGAGAAACTTTCTTAGTTGAAATCAAATGGAGTCGCAAAATCAAAGCCCTTTTTCCTTCCAAACACATATGCAGGTGGTTACCAACAGTTAAAATGATTCAAATACAGTAAGTATACACGTTTTTCATATCTATAACTTAATTATTTTCTGTAGCTCACATAATTAAACACGTTAGTTACATACCTTCAAATTGTTTTATTTTATATTTTTTTCACTCCGCTTTTCCACCTAGAGACAGTGTTTACATGTTTGCCTTTGTGACATTCATTAGTGCCCTCACTGACACGCAAAAGAATGACTACACAACAGACTAACTACACACTAACTACACAACACACTAACTACACACTCCATGCTAAACGTCACAAATCTCCCACATCTCAAAACTCTCTCTCTCACTCGCTCGCTCTGTCTCGGTACCATCACTCCCAAACTTTCCCCTCTTCCTAAACAACCAAATCCCACGTGTTGACTTGGTCACAGTCAACATGTGGTCACATGGTACATTTCTCAACCAATAGGAAAGAGGTGGATTTTTTTTCTTTACTGTTTTCACGCTGTCCTTTGAAAATGCTTTTTTTAAAAACAAAACAAAACAAAAAACCATGACAATAGTATTTAGAATATCTCTCTCTCTATATATATATAT
>NW_024583075.1:141432-143980 GCF_018398535.1 Haplochromis burtoni | reverse complement strand
TAGTTTAAGAATTTATATTCACTGTTAACTGTAATTAGGCTCAAAATGTTAATCCTATCTTATTTTAATAAACAACACTGTCATATGCAAAACTACGGTGGCACTTGGGGTGGCAAGACATCATTTTAGGGTGGCACATGCCACCCCATGGCACCCTTCTTGATCCGCCCCTGTTCCAAACCACAGGATGCTATTGCTATTTATTGTGGTTTAACCTCTCTGGGTACTCTGGTTTCTTCCCACAGTTAAACATCTTGCAGTTATTAAGGCTAGATTAACTGGTGATTCTAAATTGCCCATACATGTGAGTGCATAGCCCTGTGATAGACTGGTGACCTGTCCATGGTGTACTCTCTTACCCTATCACATCTGAGATAGGCCCTTGCAATCCCGATGAAGATAAGATGATGGATGGCGTGGAAGTTGTTGTAAATCCACTAAGTTTTTATGTTAACCAGACTGTAGATTTTGTTGAACATTATGTAATATGAAGACAACATGAAGTATTTAAGTGACCAAGTAGTATTGTGGTAAAAGTTATTGAATAGTGTTGGAATAAAGTGAGAAAATTGTGAAGGATTAAAATATTCCAAGAGCTCAACTTACTTCATCTAAACATGTTTCAATCACGCTTTACGCTCTCTTCCTTTGAAGACAGTGATTAAGGAAATTACATTTAGGGGAACACATGCATAAACTGTATCCAACATCAGTAGTGACAGAAATTTGAACCATACAGTTTCTTGGCATAAATATGCAAAAGAAAAAGAAAGATGCAGCAGCAGCTCTATTCACTGCCCTTCCTGAAACTGTATATTTACATATGGCCAGTGCACAAAACTGAACAATCTGAATAAAAATGCAGCATTGTCTGTGTTGCCCAGAACGACACAGTTTATCCATATTAGTCCCTCCGGTGTGTTCGGAACGTCTTTCCTATTTTGGCCACCAACAATGAGTGATCTGTCTTCTTTTTCAAAGGAGGGACACCATTGAATATGAGACAGGTGTCACTTTGCTTTCAGGAGCGTTTCTTGCACTCTCAGAGCAGTTTTCCCCTCACCCCAGCCAACAGCATGCTCCCCGCCAAGAGCTCGCTGAGCTTTCTCCACAAGTGAAGGGTGTAATTTGTTAGGGAACCTCAGCGATGACACTTCTCCTGCTGCTCAATAGCTGGCTTTCCTGTGGTGTGACTTGGGCGAGGGCCATAAACCTGGCTGAACCGCAAACTCTCACAAGACGAGCCACCGGCTAAAGGTGACCATGATTTGTTCTAGTGTGGCATGCATTGGGTCACCAAACTCTGGTCTCTCGCTCTGGTGGAACAAGAGTAAAGTGCAAGGTGACCACATAAATATACAACACACCATTTCAACATAAGTGCACATTACCCAGAATTGGATGATGGAAAGCAATAAGTAGGTCTGCTGAGCTTGAACAGTGGCTGTGCAATACTGTAGCACGAGTGTGATCATCTCTGTAAAGATTTCAGGGGGACTGTTTCTTTTGTACAACTACGTCTAGAGTGAAAACAGTTCAGAGTGAGGTCTGTGGACTATCTACAGTGCCTGAGGTATTGTTTCTAGAAAGAGATTTTTGTGTTTCTGTAAGACTACCGCTTCATTTAGACCAAAATATCTCAAAGAAGGCATTAATCTTGTGCACACACTCACGGATAAAAATCCCCCTACTTTTCCTTTTGCTTCCCTGTGAACTTGACAGAAACTGAGTGTGGCATTAGTTCAACCAGGCCTCAGAGTCAGCTCAGCTGCAAATGAGCAAATGAAATCCAACCCACATCAGCTCATATCCTTTTTATACACAATATTGCCAAAAGCATTTACTCACCTGTCTAAATCTTTGAATTCTGATGTTGCATGCAGGCTGCTTCTACAAACGTTTGTGAAAGAATGAGTCGCTCTCAGGAGATCAGTGAATTCCAGGGTGGTACCGTGACAGGATGCAAGCTGTACAACAAGTCCAGTTATGAAATTTCCTCACAACTAAATATTCCACAGTCAACTGTTAGTGCTTTTATAACAAAGTGGAAGTGACTCAGAAGTGGTAGACCACAAAAAAATCACAGAGCAGGGTGGATTCTGAGATGCATATTGAACAGAGTCAATTGCAACAGACCTCCAAACTTTATGTGGCCTTCAGATTAGCTCAAGAGCAGTGCAGAGCCTTACAACACCAAGCACAATGCAAGGTGTTGGATGTAGTGGTGTAAAACATGCTGCCACTGGACTCTAGAGCAGTTGAGACGTGCTCGAATCACAGTTTTCTGTCTGACAATCCGATGTATGAAATTTGAGATTTGCAATGATTTTCTGAAATTTTTTATTGAAAAGGTTGTCACCACCAGGGCTCTTATCACAGCTCCTGACTCTGACCCCTCTGTCTCTGTCCCTTGCGCTGCTGTTTTCACTCAGTTTGAGCTTGTGACGCTCTCCACTTTAGAGGATGTGGTTCGCCATATTAAGCCCACAGGTTCCCCACGGGATCCTGTCCCTCCACAATCCTTTAAAGACATTTCACCTAGTATAGG
>NW_024583075.1:120525-140089 GCF_018398535.1 Haplochromis burtoni | reverse complement strand
GTTTCTCTTTTAATTGAAGCAGTTATTTAATTAATGATTTCGCTCTTCTTTTATTTGGTTTTTATTTATATCTCATGTAATTTTATTTTACAGTTCCAATATACAGCACTTTGTGTCAGCTGTGTTTGTTTTAAAGTGCTTTACCCATGCGGAAAAGAAATAGTAAAAACTTATATGTGATTACTCATGAAAGTGGCCACTTTCGCATTACTTTCATACATTGTTTTAGTAAGTATCCAAAACATACAAGTTTCATTATATAATTTTTCAAGGGATCTTATATCTGTTTTCACACTTATATGCTTTTCATACAAGTTTCACACAAGACAGATACAAACTTTATAAGATTTATATATATCTTTTCCATATGCGTATAAATAAAGTTGATGATGATGATGATGGTTTCCAGGAGAACGGTACTTGTCTGACTCCAGTGTGCCAAGTGCCAAGTTTGTTGAAAGGAGGATTATGGTGTGGGGTTGTTTTTTTAGGAGTTGGGCCTGATCCCTTAGTTCCAGTGAAATGAACTCTTAATGCTTCAGCATACAATTTTGGAGACAAGACATATTGGACAATTTCATGCTCCAAATTTGATTTGCACAGTTTGGGAATAGTTCTTTGGTGTTGCAACATGACTGTGCACCACCAAAGCAAGGTCCATAAAGACTTGGATGAGTGAGTTTGGTGCTGAAGAACTTGACATCTTGGCATGTACAGAGTCCTGACCTCAACCCGACAGAACACCTTTGGGATGAATTAGAGCAGACATTGCGAACCAGGCCTTCACGTCCAACAACAGTGTCTGTCCTCACAAATATGCTAGAAGAATGGTCCCAAAATTCCTGTAAACACACTCCTAAACTATGTGACCTGACCAGAAGAGTTGAAGGTGATATTGCTGTATATATCACTCAAGTTCATATGTGTGTAAAGGCAGATGAACAAATACTTGTGGCAATATTATACAACTAGCTCGCTATCTCATATCGCGCATGCTCTTTAGGTTGCTTGGGCCTAAAAACAATTGTTGTGCATCTGCAAGCATCTTTGTAACCCACATCCACCCCAGTATCTCCTTCCTGTGCCTTTTCGGACTTTATCAGTTTCTTTCTTTTCTTGCTCGGGTCTTGCTGCTGATCTTCCCATCTTTCGTAGCTGTCCATGTAAGGACACAAAGGATGTGGAGCTCTGGTCTCTCTTCCATATGATTCCACGCATTATTGTGAAAGGATAGAGATGTGCCAGAACAGAGCCATGCCAGTGAATGTCCGCAGATGGAAGTATTGATCTTTTGATCAATATTTGGTCCTGACTGAATTTTGTTTTGAAATGGAATTACTAACCCTAGTATGGCTTGCCATGGCTTTTTTTTTATGTAGGTGTCCATGCTCAGGTGTCTTATTATATGTAAACACAGTATATTGATTAGCAGAAAGATGATACCTTGAATCCAGGTACAGACCGATCTGATTTCCTCAGATTTGCTTGTGATGGCAGAAAAATTTGTCCTTTTAAACTTGAGTAAATTGAACTTTTAGGTGTTAAGATAATATAATAATACTTCTGATTTATAACACAGTATCGATCGCATCAGTAGACACACACTTCAAATACTCCACAGCCATTGTCTTCACCAAGGCTTTGTTTGAAAAGGACTGTATTTCTTATGTGTCACCCTGTGGCCACTCCCTGCTGCATTAGAGCTTAGCAGGCAGTTAGTCTGAGCTTTGGCAGCACCAGCTTATATGCCAAAGTGAGATCCTCTGTGACAGGCAATCTATCCACGTATAGAGTCCAGCCATAAAGACAGTCGCAGTGTTTTGCTGAGTGTGGAGACAGCAAGCAGCCGAGTCCGTCAGCTGGTCCTTGAGCTGCCACCAGTGGCCTCACTCCCCACAGCAGCAACAACGGGGCCACTGTGATTTACAGGACACCCCTCAGTGAGTAAATTAGTGGCAATGGTGTGGTGTGCAGTGCCGTAATCGCTGCAAAGGCCTCCCGTAGGAGAGAGGCATCCCTATGAGTCACCCTTTCTCCTGGTTAAATTTGATGCCAGGGCTGGTGTGAGAGCACGGAGACACGCTCACAAAAAAAAAAGAGCTGAGCAGACACAAAAAGGCTGACAGTTTCCAAATCACAGCCAAGTTCTAGAGATGGAGGGTGTGTAGAGAAGGTATGGTGTCCTTTGCTTCAGTGCATCTTTGATTATCATTGTCATGGGGATGGATTGCTGGGCTGGGGAGGATTTATCACACATTTCACACCCACAAAGAACAAAGCTGCAAAGGCAAATGCTGCTCATTCTATCCCCTTTGTGTAAAGGAGGCGGAATAAGTAGCAAAACAACACAAAGGGGACACAAATGTTTACAGGAGGTCTTGGCAAAGCATGAGATGCTGTATTCCAGCTTGTAAATATGCACCAAAGATTCCTGCCCTTCAGCTCCTCGCTTGACAAGCTGAAAGGGTGAATTATGACAGTTTCACCCCTGTGAATAATGCGCCGCACCACAGAACCTGACTGTCAGTGTTCAAGCAAGGTCAGCAACCACTGACTCTGGTGGACATTGGCATGCACGTGCATGTCTGTAGAGGAGTTGTGTGTCTGAAATGCTAATCCCATGCTCCGGTGGCGAAAACTGCATATATTGCTGAGAAGAGACTCCACTTCACATATGATATTTGACATTCCAGTTAATGGTGCGACGCAGTGCCTTCCTACACTGTTAACAGAAGTGATGCTGAGACACTGGAGGGAGTTTGTCATAGACAGAGCTCTGTTCACATGACTCTGTAGAGCACATCTTCTTTATGTAGTGCTGTATGGATACTTAAATATCTACCAAATAAAAGTGGGATAATTCTCCAAACGAAAATGTTACACTCTCTTTAAAAGCAACTTCTCTGTATGTAGTGGTCATAGCTTTTATGTTCAGAATTGTATGCAAATCTTTCTTTAATTTTTTTTCAAAATTTGCTGACTTTACCCCAAAATCAAGTTTTAAAAGATTTTCACTCACTGGGACCACATTGGCAGGTGGAAAAAGCATGAACTGAGGTTGTGGATTAAGGGAAAGCCTTAGCTGGCACCGGCATTGTCTGCTGGACCATGGGGATCCCAAAGGAAGGCATCCTATAGAAGCAGTAATGAGTGAGTGTTATAAAGGTTTTGAAGACTGTTATATATAATTGGTAGGCTTGCAATGACCAGCGGCCCATGACCTTGAGAATCAGCGAATGTGAAGTATGTGTGAGGACCTGGTAGCAACATAGCCAGACTTTGTGATAAGCAGAGGGTCTGAAGATGAGGGGTGCTGGGATTTTCTAAGTTTGAGGTAATGGGCTCATAATTCATAGGAGCTTAGGGATGAGGTTAGTTTTAAATAAAATAACAAAAGTGGGGCTGCCTGTTTGGTTGGTTTTACTTCATTTTAAAGAGAAAGTAAGGTATTCTTTGGAGACTGAGTGAAGGTTCCTGTTGCAGAGATGAAGATTTATTCTGAATTTGATTGTGGAAGAGTTAAACTCTGAGCAGTGCAGGAATCCGAAGAAGAAACATAGACTTGGACCTCGAGTGTGCCAGGTTGTCAAAAGCATTGTAATGGAGTGTAAAAATAGAGCAGGAGATCCTGAAGTAAAGGGTAGATGGCGCGGAGATGGCGAAGGTGTCTGCCGTTGGAGTCATTTGATGAATATTGAGAGCTGGCATAATGTAGTGACCGATGTGCGTATACCAAGCCGATACCAAGCTCGACATTGAACTGATGGTTGGGAAGAGTAGATTCAAGTGGTTAAAGTGGTAGTGAAATCAACAAAATGCATTCCAAGCAGTCCGAGGTTATTTTCATGAGCAAATAAAACAGCTCAGTGATTTCCTTACTTCCTCTTTCTACTTTGACTTTTCCAGCAACAATAATATGGAGGGTTTGTTTCTGACTGGCTAAACCTATCATTCAGGAGAAGACTGCAGCGAGTCCAGCATACTCTTAGGCACCGGTTTAAACCAACAGTGACAGGGCTGATTAGAGTGGAGAAGGAAGATAAAGCAGGGTATTCCTTTCATGTGAGTGACTCATGTGAGTCACTAGCCAATAAGTGTTTAGCATTGCTCAGTCCGATCTGGCCCACAGATGACATCTGATGCTACACAGACCATCATTTGAGTTCATCCATATAAAATATATGGTAATTCATGAAAATGACCAAGTGTTTGTTCATAATTAACACGTGCGAATGCTAATATGTTGATTCATTTATGCATTTTTGCATTCTAATGGTAAATGCTATTTTGATGAATGTAAATCATTCTGTCTTGATTCCATATGTATCACGTAATACAGCGTGTTTCATCGGGGACCTATACAGTGATGCGTATCAGACAATTAGCAAGATGTAGGCTAATTAAAAACCGATAGAGCATGCGGATTGCTTTAAGTAGTTAATCTTTTTAATTGTAACCTCAGAGCACAGCAGATTGATGCATAAAGATGGAAAACACTGTCAACAGTTTAGCAAGAAGTTTTACGCTCACTTTAACACGCCAGTGTGTCGTGCTTAAAATCAGTACTAGAATACTTAATCTTCACCAAAACTTCATAACAGACATTATTATTTGAATATTTGAAGTAGGTTTTTCATTTTGCTGTTGATAGCAGCCATGTTTTACAATAGAACTCACACAGAAACTCAGGTGAGTGTGGAGCTGAGAATGAAAACTAGAAGATGCAGCGTAGAAAACATTCAATATATTTTGTATGTGAAAAGCAAGAATGGCAGAATTCAGGGAGCTCAGAAACAGTGACAGCACTGTATCCTCATATTCACTGCTGCCAAACAGGCTTCAGTCTGGCTGACAACAGAGTTCACATACTGTATGTTCAGTAGCAGACTGAATGACCTCACCAGTTGAGCGAGGGCTATTTTCAAAAAGTTGTTCATTTGATTTTAAGGCTGCATGTTGAAGTATTTTGTCCCTTAATCTCTTTTTAAATTAATCCTGAAGAAGCAAACAATAATCCATGACACTGTTTTGCCATACTGGTAACTATGTACTTCTTAGATTTAGCAACGCCAATATCCTCTTTTTCCTGTTTATTTCCAACCTATTTTCTATTTATCGGCAGTGTATTGATAAATCCAAATTAATATACATCTGCTCCTCAACACACCAAAACACATCACTATGGGTTTCGATTTTCAGTCCTATTAATCTAATCCCGGTCTGTTGTTTATCTTTGATTCTAAATCCTTTTCTCCTATTCCGAATGGGCGTGATCAATCATTTCTGTTGCTCCGGAGTTCTATTGGAAAACAATACGTATCCATTTGGACACACATCCTCTTCTATAATATCACCTCTCAGTATCTTTAAAACAGGGGACCTTATTTGAGATAAGGTTGCTGTCTTGTCAGTGACATACGGCTTTACAGGCCAGCAAAGTTAGAATGGCAAATTACATTTGATTTCATTAGACTGAGTGCCTTTTGTGTTTACTTGCACTTTCTGGAGTTTTTAAGACAGCAAGTTTGTCTTGTATTCAGTTCAATTAACCCTACAAGATTACAATATTCTAGCCGGCTGTAAATTATAATTCATTTACATAAAACTGTATAGTGGAAAGCTTCTTTTCCTGTAAGAAGATGTCACTGTTTTCTAGTTTGCACCAGAGGTGTATCTACAGAAGGGCGGGGTGGACAACTGCCCTCCTACTGTAAAGCCTTGCCCCCTTAGCTACCCCCTATCTTTTATGTCCTTAACCCTTTAAAGCCGGTCTGAGCAGCACGCTCCGTTTTGCATAACTATTTTTAAATCCCGGTAGCTCTGCAACCACGTAAGCTAGCGCAATAATTTTTTTTGCATATGAAACCGGAGGAGTTGTACTTACATCTTATGCCATCAGCTTGTCCTAGGTCACCGTTTCCTTCCACATATAGCTTTGCAAAAACTGCATAAAAAGCACTTGCAGCAACAAAACATAATATTCCAGAAACACGCTTTGCCGATCCAATCAGCTGTTCATAACACTTCCTACGTCCATCAGCGTGAACTATCGCATGTCTGCCATGACCTGCCTGAAACCGGAAGTGACGTCATTTTGCGGAAATGTAGTTTTTTACTTTCAGGGCCTTATGAGCCTATACTAGTGTTTTTAAAAGTTATTTTTGACTTTATGACTTTCTGTGTCGTTTCTGGGATGCTTAGGACTCATATTGCACTGCTGGAAATAGTTTATTTTGATACATATGCTGTTTTTTTGCAAATTTGCATTATAATATTCATTTTCGTTTTTCCTGCAGTATATAAAAATTGGTGTATTTCAAAAATAAAACTATGAAGACACACAAAATAAATTTCCTGTGGTAGGAAACTGTTTTGTGCAACTTTTTTTTATTTACAGTTTTGAGGGATAAGTCTCTTATATTTCTCTAACTACAAATATATGTTAAAATAACAAAAACGATTTTAAAATTTTTTGTAGTTTATTGCACTTTTTTGCAATTTATGTAATTACTATGCACTTAATGCAGACATATTAAAATTTGGGCTATAACAGTTGTATTGATGTATATCAACTTGAAATGCTCCCAAAAATGGCACTAGAGCATGTAAAAATATAATATAAGCTCTGGCGGACTTGGTTCTATGGTAGGTTTTAAAGGGTTAAAATACTTGTAAAAACTAATTGCTTTCTGTTTTTATACTTTAAAGCTTGTAATAAATCACCTCCGCTTAACCATGGCGAGATGATCGTCTGAGCAATCCAACTATCCTTAGCATTGGAAAGCAGCGTACCAAAGCAGTAGATTTGGGTGTCTTTGTGAGACGTTATGCTGCCCAGCACATCAACTGTTACCTTAAGCCTAAACCTCCAAATGTTGATTCTGTTCATCTGGATGTAGCATTCTGTGAGAGAAATGTTTCATCACTCATCCAAGTGACTCCTTCAGTCTCAGCTGACTGTAGGTTGCCCCAATCTTATAAACAGTACATTGCATAATGACTGAAACCAGCCCAGTGAAGGAACAATGGGCCTAAACGTGATGGCTGAAATCAGTCCTGTGCAGTATTTTAAGCTCTTTTTCTGTATTTTTGTTCTGTATTTATTTATTTCTGTATTTATTTATGGAGACTTTTTTGTCTGATTTATATCTAAAAATTCCCATGTTTTTGTAGAAGAGACAGCGATACAATAACCAGTTTTGTGTTTTTGTGGATATTTTGTTGACTCTATTTACACATACTTCACTGAAGAGGTGTGTGTGCAACCCTGCCTAGACATCTTGCCCTTCTTTTGCCCCCCATGTATAATTTTCTAGATCTGCCACTGGTTTGCAGCTCCAAGCTAAGAGCCATCCACGCTGCTGCAGTAGCATTGGTTTGTGTGTGGTAGCCTTTTGTTGCTTTTCAACATTGGAGACACTTTAGTTTATAGTTGTGCTGAGGATTCTTTTTGTTACTGTTCAGAGCCTTCGTGTTTTATCTCCTATTTATATTTCTGATCTTTTCACCTCATGTTCTTCACCAAGACTGCTGTGGTCAGGCAAGCAAACGCTGTTAATAGTTTCACAGCTGAGGCTCAAGAGAAAGGTGGATGGTGACTGTTTGATTTTCAACAGCTGAAACTAGGTCAGTGCCACAGAGGTGGGAAAAAGCTTTTTAAAACCTATCTATACTTCCTGGAGTACCTGTTTACTCTTTTTTTTTTTTTTTTCTATAACTCTTTCATTTTGGTTTCTAGTTTTTGACATTTCTGAATGATCATTTTACTGGAGTTCATGATACAGCATTTTCATGTGTCCTTGCACAGCACCTTGGTACTTGCTCTTAAACTATGCCTTTGCAGTTTAAGTCAATCAGTGAGTTTGTAAGACGCAAAGTCCAAAAGAGATGTAAAATGATTTTTACTGGTTATCAATTTTTTAGCATACAGACTTTCTTCATACATGTATTACAGCATTCAAATGTCAAATGAACTAGTTGATCAGAATTTACAACCATGACCAAGGAATCATTTTTCTTATTTAGGATTGACTTGCTTCACTACAGACAGTAAACAGTAGGAATGATCAGGATGAACAGGATCAGAAATGAGTGTATCAGAGTGACTGTGTAGGTTCTCAGTCATCCAGGTTGTGGTAGTCTCTAGAGCTTGGAAAAAAAAAAACTACTTTAGGTTTGCGAAGATGTTTCAGCGTACACCCAAGAGGCTTGTTCAGTTCTAAAAACAAATGGTAGAGAGGCCCAGATATTTAAACCCTAGCGGGGTTTGGACAAGGTGTGATAAAAGGCACTGGTCATTACCATCACCAGGGATTCAAGGTGGCTGGTGGTGGTTGAGCTCACCTAAGGGAAAGGTTTGAGAGGGGAGGTTGAAGCACTCAGGAAGGGACCTCGAGACTGCACTGTTGGTGGCTAATAGTTTGTATAGTTAAGCCACCACCTCTGTTCATTGAGGGTCCTTCACAGTGGACAGTGGACTTCCCTTTCTTTAAGCTATCTGTGTTTTTGGTCCAAAATGTGAATATTGGCATCCTTAAATCAGTGAACTGTGTCCTTTAGGTGCAGATGTACAGCTTGTTTGTTGAAGTTGGAAGTTGACGTTGTCCCATAGAAGACAACAGAAAAGAGTGTTTATGGAGTGGAGTTTGGTTTCTCCAGTGTAAAGGTATAAGCACTCCTCACTGCACTGCGTAGCATACGCTATGTTGCTTAGCTTGTGTTTGGAAATTGTGTTCCTGGGATGAACTAGTTTTTGTTTAAGGGTGTGGTTCGGTCTGAAGTGAAGTGGGATATCATTCACCTGAGTTTCTTTGATAAACCTGCTACATAAGGGATGGCAATGTTGTTCCCTTTGTTCTCCCTGGGTGGTGTCTGACCTTCTTTCCAGTGCACCTTTAGTGATTTGATGAAGGCCCAGTTGGGAAAAGCGCATGTTAAAGAGCTTTCTTTACTTGTGTGTTCATTTTTTCAATTTTTCCTTAAAGGGAACATTTTCTGTCTGGTGTTGTAGAGTCCTGATGAGCCCAAGTTTGTGTTCCAGAGGGCGGTGGGAGTAAAGGAGTAGGTACTGGTCACTGTATGTGTGGGTTTCTGGTAAACTTCAAGGACGATACCAAATAAAACAGGCTACAGTTCCTGGACTGTGCTGTGCTCACTGAGGAGGATGAAAGCCTCAACACTGAAGTTTACTGGACCCCCCCCCACACACACACAAACCAGTACCTACTATTCCAAGGCAAAACCCACCTTTGACCAAAAAGAACACAAAGGCTCCCCTCACATTTACACCCTGATGAAATATTCTGTGGACTGGGGAAAAGTTTTATTTTTGGAATGTTTAAGTTGAACTACATCTGACATAAAACTAACACAGCGTTTCATATAATGAACAGCATACCAACAGTAAAACATGGTGGTGGTAGTGTAATGGTCTGGCGCTGCTTTACTGCTTCAGGAACTGAATGACTTGCCATAAATAAGGAACCATGAATTCTGCTCTCTACCAGAAAATCCTGAATGAAAATATCCAACTAGTTTGTGCACTAAAGTTCAAACCCACTTGGGTTATGCAGCAGGACAATGATCACACCTTTAAGTCCACTTCTGATAAACAAAATTATGGTTTTGGACTGGCCTGGCCAAAGTCAGTACTTGGAGATCTGATTGAGATGATTTGACATGACCTTAATTATCAAGCCATTCAAAAACCCTCCAGTGTGTATGAAATAAATTATTCTGCAAAGAAGAGTCGGCCCACATCACATTCCACAGTGATGTGAAAGACTCCTTCCCAGCTATTGCAAAAACTTGACTCCACTTCTTGCTACCAAGGTTACACAACAAGTTATTAAGTTTAGGGTTGGGCATATAATTGTTCACACAGGGCCAGATAGGATTGGATAACTTTTCCCTTTAATAAATTCAATGATCATTTCATATCTACTCAGGTTATCTTAGTCTACTATTAAAAATTATCTTGGGTTAGGTCAGTGGTTTCTTAAATATTTTCTCACTCAGCATTCAAGTACATGTTAGAGTAACAAAAGCCGGGCTTTTTACAGTGTCCCTGTTGCTGGTCACATAACACTATGTCACTGATCTCATGTTGCTGCAACCTCTTTATATGGCAATTGTTATCAATTTGAAAGCCATATGGTTCTCATATTGCTCCATCAGCAGTGTGTTTGTGAACTTAGACTTAAGTGGCTCAGTAGAAAACAGGCTTTAATGGCTTTTACCAACTCCACTTCTTTTCACTGGGAGCTGGTTAGGCTCCATTTAGAACCCTGTAAGTATATTACTGTCATGACTGTGGCCTAACCTCCTTGTCTATAATCAGATTACACAGTGTTCAACTTGAAAGACCTGGAGTCTCAATGGATTACATACTGGTGTTCTTGCAAACATACACACACATGCAAACTGAAGTGTGTGCATTTTTCTGAAATTTAAAAAGAGAGCGAAACTGAAGCTTGCAGGTTCAATAAATGTAGAAGGAATACATCTGTGCTTTGAGGTTGTTCAGACTGGAGGACTTTTCTTCCGTTGCAACTTGCTCTGGAGATAAGATTCTGTGTTCCCACTGCATTATTGACACCGCACTCGCTTTAACATAACAAGATTTATTATTCACATCTTGACACAAAAGGATCCTCCAACAGGATGTATTCTTAAAAAAGTCCTCCCCAGACTTTGTTTCAGGTGACCTTCAGTATACAGTGTGTGCACGAGTGTGTGCATGTCCTGACAATGATGGAAGCTAGTGCTGCTCTCATGCAGCCCACAGATAAAGTGTCTCTAAGAGAAGGATGTCAGGTGCTGTCACAACACTGGATTTAAGGTGACTTGATGCTGTGGGAGGTTATGAGCATCTCCATCCTGAACCAGAGTTTCTCTTTTTTTCTTCTTGTCTTCAAACACTGTGTGTCATTTTCCCAGATTGTGAAATGAGAGGACGACTGCACCACTGACACCAATTCTGGTCTCTAAAGAAAACTTTTACAAAGGATTCAGCTACAAATGTAAATAAACAGTTGGTACCATATGGCAATCTGCAAAAGGAACATAATGAACTGATCCCAAATATATCTGACCTATTTCTTTATTGCATTATTTGCATTTGCACAGAAGCTCAAGTAAAATTTGCATCAGAATGCAAACAAAACTAAACAACAGTTTGTATCTGCTTAATCTCCTGTCCAGGGAGGTTGAGGAGATACTTTCAATCTTCAGCTTGGCCTACATTTGTGGGGTAATCGATGAGAGAAAAGGGTTTGTTTGTTTGTTTGTTTGGCAAACACGCACGTGCAATGTTTAGATGAGAACTGCAAACCAAAATGTTAGGGTATCAGTCCACGATCTGAAGCTTAGAGGCTGGTGATACAACAAATTGCATGTCCCATACTTGAACAGGACAGATGCAAATTGTTTCTTTGTGTAGAAGAGTGACTATATCCATTGATCGGCTGGAGGTCGGATTTTCTGCATTTCTCTCTTTGACTCAGGGAAATACAAGTTTAGTACTGTAAAGACTGACCCGACACACTGGTATGTTGTTCATGTTTGAGGAGTGTTTATTGGAATATCACACATGTGCCGTTTATATCATTCGGCCTCCGGTCACACACTCCTACTCTCTGGGCTCCGGCTTTGCTATATATCAGGGACATACCCATTGGGCTCACTGCACTACCCCTCCCCTACAGCTGAGCCAGGGACCACGCCTCTGCCGCAATTATATTACAAATAATTGAATCTTTATTTTAACAGTCATGGAAAATGTCCTGTTTCTTATTCAAGTTCAGTTGGTGGGAGCAGCAGTAGGATGCCCAACCACCTCCTCCAACTCATCTGGGGGAATACCAAAGTGTTTCCAAGCAAACCAAGAAACATCCCTCCAGCGTGTCCTGTGTCTGCCCCGGGGCTCTCTCCTGGTAAAACATTATGAACACCACAGTTTGGAGGCATCCTAATCACTCCTAACCACCTCAGCTGGCTCCTTTCAATATGGAGGAGTGCTTGTACTCTGAGCCCCTTCTGAATTATCAAGCTCATTGTATCATTGTGTCATGTAAAATGATTTAATGATACGTAGCATATGGCCACAAAAATCCTACATATTGACACCTGATGTTATGTAAAATACATGATATTTTAACTTATTGGTTTTTTTTTTAAATTGCAATCACTCCTTCTCAATCACTTGGATGCTGAAAACCTGATTCAGGCTCTGAATTTAGAGCTGAACTTTGAATCTCTCTATCTCTCAGGGTTAGAGTAACTGGCAAAGTGTGAGAACATAAAAGGCACAAAAGGTAAGAGATTAAATATGAGAAAAGATGTCTCTCAGCTGTGAGACAATATTGTACCGTGGTCACTGAGTCTCTCAATTACAAGGTACATTACTTGAGAGCTCAATGATGGGTGAAGGAGGTTTATGAGGTCTGGCACAAGTCCTTCTCAATGTGCTTCAGAGGACTGGTGAGTATCCTGCCTTTTACTGTCATTGTTCTAATTTGGTGTGAGTACGCTCAAGTTCTTTTAGATTGGGTCCACTGAAAGTACAGAGGCTGAGAAGGAGAGGAATCAATAATGACGACAGGTTTGAAGCACTTTATCATCCTTAACCCAAAGCTGCCCTCATCTAATGTGTGTGTGCATGTGTCCTTACCTGCAGTGTGCTAACATTTCCGGCCATGACTTCTCTTCCTGAGTGTTAGGATGAACATCAGGGGATCGTTCGTTTCCAAGTTGCTGTTAACCGACTGATCACTGTGTTTAATTAAGCAGTGTCACTGCTGACATCGCTGATGTAACTTCCTGTGAAGTGGCTTTTAGTGGAACAGATCCCCATTCATCAAACTTTCATAGAAAGAGAGTCAGTCTAAAAGCGCTTTAGACATTTTCCAACGATAATGCAGTATTCATCAGCTCTGCGGTAAAGACGGCTTGTGAAAATGCTGATTATGAATGATTTGTAGGAATAAAGTGTGGAAAACTTGATGTCAGACGCAGAGGATCAGGAGAATTAGTTCTGGAAGACCAGAGCAAAAAAACAACTCTCTGCTGCAATCTAGTGGTGGAAAGAGGTATTTCTATGAAGTATTTACAAAGTCAGAGAGGGCAAAGTTAAAGTTTCTAAGAGGCTTTGTGCAAACTAAGTCTTCATTTCTATTCTTATAGGAATAAATCATATTCCACTGTGTAGTGGTTAAAATGGTAAATGGCCTGCATTTGTATAGCGCTTTTCTAGTCCATAGGACCCCAAAACCACTTCACACTACATTCAGTCATTCACACACTGGCGATGGCAAGCTACATTGTAGCCACAGCTGCCCTGGCGCACTGACAGAGGCGAGGCTGCCGGACACAGGCGCCACCAGGCCCTCTGACCACCACCAGTAGGCAAACATGGGGTTAGTATCTTGCCCAAGGATATTTGGCATGCAGCCAGGGATCGAACCACCGACCTTCTGATTAGTGGCCGACCTGCTCTGCCACCTGAACTACAGCCACCCCATTAACACATTCACCTTGTATGAGAACAGCTCGAGTTTGAGACCAAGGGGAAACAACCAACCTCAGAGGATCATAAGATAATCAACCTCCAGTACCTTTGGAATTATAATCTGTAGCTTTAATTTATTCCAAAGAAGGAAATACTTTTTAAAAAAAAGAAAAAGGCAAAAAATTGGATTGAAAAAAAAGAGGTGGATGTGATCCTTTCCATACCCCTATACGTAAACAGGACACCAGGTAACAGATTAAGACAAAGAATTTGGCATAAACTTAGCTTAACGTTTTCTAAAATGACTTACAAAGATTAAATGTTAATAATGAAGCAACATGGCGCAGACCTGGCCCTCACTATAAACATAAGGTTCACACAGATTACCAAGTATTATGTTTTCAGGCCACATTTCAGACAGTTTTCATCTGGAAAGTGCCACAATATTTACAATCCTTTACAACAATAATTGGGCCATACTTACTATTTCAAATGTGGGCCACATTAGACTCACAACCTAATTAACCAGTGCACAGTAGTGGGCTACATTTGCTGTGTTAGACTACGGCCACTTCAGGGTCCCATCCAGATTACTCAAAGCTTACTGAGCCACAGCTTTTCTAAAAGTGGCCACATATGTTTTATGATAAACTGTCTACCTTTGATAAATTAAATGTAGGCATATATTTGTCTTTTTATTTGTTGCACCAGGTCCATATTAACCATTTACCACATGGGCCACTTTAGGGCACAACCAGACCACACAATCCCAAAAGCACCACATTTTCGCCAAAAACAGCCCATTGCTGCTTGAATGCATGCATTCTGTCCAGACCAGAAGGTTGTTGCTGAATCATTGCCATCCACTGCCCACCCTCCCCTGTTATCAGCCTTTGCCTTTACAATCTGCTGCACTGACCACAAAACAAAAAAGTGACCTAAGAAGCAGTAGCCCTCTAAATTAAATAATACAGATGTATTATATGCAAAACAACATATTCATTCCTAAATGATTCTATATGTAATTTTCAAAAAATAACTGAAGCATGATATAACAAGTGACAAAAAACCTCTTTATTAGATGTAAACAAGTTAAAAAAAAAAAAAAAGTAATAATAATAATACAGCACCAGGACAAGTTACCTGCTAATACACCCAGATGAATGTGTAAGTCAGAGTCTGATGGAAACACTTCCAGATCTCAGTGTGTGACAGCTTCTCTGTCATTCTGCAGATATTGGCCCACAAGTAGAAAAATTAGTTGTAAATTTCATTTTTACAACTTCATATTGAGCACATGCTACGTAAAAATCATCATGTTCCTTCCACTCAAGTGCAACATGCATGTTGCATTCTGAATACAGAAAAAGTTGCTCATTATAACGCTCAGAAGAAAAACAAGTCTGTATTCTAAGCAGTGTCTGTCTGCACCTTCATGGTCACAGTGCTTTCCAGATAAAGGCTTGAAGCTTGCAGGAGTTGAATTCCTAAAGACACTTGAGGAAAAAAACCTTTTGTTGTCGAGCAAACATATTTTTGCAGTACTTGGCAGTAGTTGTGCATATAATGATTTCCTTGTAGCTACACATAATGTTTTATTATTATTTTTTAACAAAAATGTATTTATCTACCTGATTTAATACTTAGAACTTGAGTAGGCTGTAATATGTAAATTTGTAGGAAATAGTTATGAATTATTAGTAATGCTATGTGTAATCACCTGTTTTGTGACTATTACATACAAATAATCCAGTAAAAGGCACAATTATGACTAAGTTGTTACTAATGAAGACACAGTAGGTATTGTTATAATACACAACTACTTGGAACTCAAGTAATTAGTCAATATTTATATGACAAATATTCCCGTTATTCAAAATTAATCCCTGTCTGAAATGAGCTGTTTTAGCTCCTTTCCCTCGCCCTTCAAGCTAGCTTTTCTTCTGATTGGCTACCCCTTGTAAACAGCAGGTTTGAACAGCAGGTGGGTGGGGCTGCTGTGCTCGCAGCCAGAGCCACATCCATAGGGGTATCTGCTGTCACTGACATCATGCAGAAACAAGAGTAATAAAAAACCCCTGAAGCTTGAGCTTTGGCTCACATGATCAGCTGTTAAAACATTGATCTCATTATTTAACATGTGTCCATATTTGTAACAGCACTGTAAGGAGATGCATAAAATCATTTCTTGACACATAGACTGTTGTTCCACTACCTTATACCTCATAACAGTTACAATAATAGTTACATTATTTCAGAACTGAAAGAACAAAGGAACTATAAAGAAAAATCCATCAAATTTTTTGGGGGGAAAAATAGCATTACAGTCATTTTTTGCTGTCTACACAGGCAAGGTGCCATGTAGGGAGTGGTGGTGTACCATGGCTATATTTACGAAAGTATATTTAGGATTACTTCCTCTGACTGTTTGATATAAAAAGACATAAAATATTCCACAATCTGTTGATTCTGGCTGTTCTTTTTACTGACCATTAAAATCATGAATCAAAAATTTATTTTAGCACCTCAGAACTTCCGAGCTGATTAAAAGGTTAAAAACTTGTAAACTGTCAGCTGTTGCTCCGCTTCCTTTCAGCAAGGCTTTAAGCACATTTCTGTCCTGCTGTGATCGATGCTTCTTCTTTCTCCTTTCTCCTCCAGCATGAGCATGATAAGCCAACACATAAAGGCACTTTTACAATGTGGACTACACAGAGGACTGTTAGTCTCTAGCAGCTGGCTGGATACTGTATCACATTAAGCCCGACATGCAGTGACTCTGATGTCCTGCCTCACTAGGTTACTTTCACTTCCCTTGTCTGACCTTTTCAAGTTGGTCCAAGGTTTACGCCGACAACCTCAAGGTTACTTCCCAGCAGCTCTAACCTTTCCATTTCTGCCATCTTTTTATGAAACCGCATCGTCCTGACAGGTCTCGGCTCTGCGTCGCCTCAGAGCTCCACAGTTCGCAGGTGGCTGCGAGGGGAAACGGCAGCCAGCACGCTCTGGGGCAAACACTCCGACTGCTCCGTGGTGCTGCCACAGCAAGACCAGTGAGGCTTCCCGGGATGTCCTTTATGACCATGACCGCAGCCTTTAAATCCTCCTGCAGTCAGACGGACATTCGATGGCAGATGAAATGATGAGAGACAAAATACAAAAGACTGATTTAAGCTTTTTCCTCATTCGTTGCTTACAGGCTTCTTTAGACAGAAATTTTGGAGCTGAATTATAGCAGGTGTGGATAGAATGATTACATCTGTACTTTAATTATCGCCAGCTCATATGAAAATTTGTTTTTCCAGTTTATCAGTCTGTAATAGGTCTACGTTTAACTACATTTACCACAGTGGCTTTGAACATATTTCAGAGTGTAAGTAAATGCAGAGAGAAACAATGATTTCCATAGTGACGGGAAACATTTCAGTAACAGCAACTGTCTCTATTTAACTCAAATTACACACAAAACACATGTGTGATGCTAAGGAACTATATTTCAAACACCTGCTTCTTTTATGAATCAAATAACCTGAAATATAATAGAACACAGAGAGTGTAAGGAAAGCTGGTTTAGCTTAAAAACACAAAGTGCACAGATGATGGTGCCGAGATTCTGTGAAAATCTTAACTTAATTTTGTTCTTCATCTGTGTGTTCTAGTCAACAGCACAGTGTACCCCGAAGTTTGTTCACTGTACACCTGCTCCTTCAGACAGGACATATGAAAGTTATCTGCTGCGTACCTGGCATGGTTCCCGGGCAGCCACAGCGAGCCTCTTTGGCTCCTCCGCTGGAGCAGAAGGAGCAGCAGTGAAACGTCCCTCTGTGACGCCTGAACTTCCTCTTCACATTCAGAACAAATGGAGAGCCCTGCAGAGACAGACAGCACAGAGGCAGTCAACCAGTGTCGGTTGGCACAAGAGCCGTTACAGGGATTCTTCTTGCTTAAGGACAACGTTGTGCATAATAACTTGATTTGTCAGGAGGATGTAGAGCCCTGAAGTGACGAGCTGTGCACTGCTAGCAAGGCCACGGCTCCGTCTAGCAGTCAGCTTATTATTTCAATAATTCATATCTCAGCTGTGAAACGCAGCTACTGTTTTCAAACTGTTTCGACAGCGGTTATATTTTTGTTTCAACATGTAAATATTATATAAGGAGGAAACTAATTAGACTCTGCAGGTGCCTGGCTGCGAATGGTGTGGCGTACAGGTGACTGACTCCAGTCATGGTTTCCTAGATGAGACGGGGGCTTGTCCTCGGTTTTTCTTGCTTGGCGGTTATTTTGTGTGTGTGTTTTTTGTTTTCTTTAGTGTGTGGGGTAATTCTTTCCATAGATATTTTGGGGGCAGATTTACTTACAGTGGCTATTTTTTGTGACATTCAAATGCTCTGTAGTGCTTGTAAAGCAGAGCTGAAGGCCTCTCTGTGTGCAGAGTTGGTGGACAAAGACATCCGACCTTCACAGAAGGAAGCTGCAAGGCAGCCTGAGGAGGCCACAGCAGAATAAGGGTTGCCCACGAGGCCGAACCAGGGGTGGATTCGAAGGTCGTGGAGGTTGTTGGCATCCTTGCTGCTGGTATCTGTGTGGAACCTGTGTCAGGTATATCTAGTGAACATCTTTGGGTAATCCCTTTATATAAAGGAGGTGATGGCCTGCATCTCTGTATGAGAGCGTCTGAGTTGGAGATCTCTAAATATCTAAAACTGATCACACCATTTCATGAAACTGAAGTTGATTGTCATTTCAATGTTTTCAAGTGTACAGCAACCGCACTGTGTTGGCTAAAGCAGTTTTAGCCTCTTTTGTTATAGTGTAAACTTGTAGGCAAACCCCAAGAAGTGAAAGTGTGTACCCATGTATCAACTGAAGATGGCCTTAATTATGAAACTGTGAAAAAACTGTGGCTGCTTGAGACTTGGGTAAGTTTGTTGTCCCTATCTCATTTTGTGTTCTGGCCCCTTAGAGAAACAAACCAAATTAAAACTTACAGTCTCGACACTTTAGTTTAAAATACCTTGACATGTTGGGCTTTGACACAAACCCACACAGAGTACGCTCCTGGCTGCTGTGGTGTGTATGACACACTGTAGGACCCGTCACTGTTGTCAGTCACAGTTGTCTCCACTTTACTGATGGAAAATAAAAAACATTTTATTAATAATATAAAATATCACTTTAAAACCGCAACTGATAGCACATAGATGTAAACTGCTCTCAAAACATCAGTGCTGGATTCTGAATCTGCTCATTCTGAGAGCATGGATGACCTGTCCGAGCTTTGAGTCATACTCTGATGTATATCAGCCTCTCAGTCTGAAGGTTAACTTATTTCAGACATCCAAAACACCAGTGATCACACACGTGCCTACTTTAGGTAATAACTCAAAGACATTCATGGATCAGACGGCTGTGCTGGCAGATACTAAACAGCTACTAGCCTTCCTGATATTGCTGCCCTTGTTTTCAAAGTTACACACTGTTTGATCGTGAATGTGAATAAAAATGATTCATGAGATGTTACGGAGGTCAATAAGAGTGTGCCTCTTTCAACCCAAGTAACAAAAATAGCACAGCACTCAGGCTTAGAGTACTCTGTTGACCTGTTCTGAGCAGCCGGGGGTGTCACACGGCCAAAAAAAAAAAAAAAAAAAATCTTCAACAGCCTTGACACTGAAGCTGCTGTGTGCTGGCAGCTGCACCTCCTTCTTGAGAGTTTTAAAACCTCACATCACTTCAGTCACATGATCAGTTTTTTGTTTTTTTTTCTAAATTAGGTCCTTGCTCTGGGACACTTCAGCAGTTAAGTTTCAAAAAACGTTTTTTTTTAAACTAAATGTGTCTTCTGTATGATTTGCTGAGTCAGAAATGCTCAGAGAGTTAAAATGCTGACCAAGCACGCCACACGCTGTCCCCCACTCACCAGTTTTTCTTCTCTGTGTGAACGACGCTCACGAGGACGTGCTCTCCACCTCGCGCCAACTGTTCTCCAGCTGAGTCTCGGCACACCAGGGTGAAGTGGCCCAGCTGGCCCTCCGTGCCTTCCTGCAGGCCTGT
>NW_024583075.1:106560-110443 GCF_018398535.1 Haplochromis burtoni | reverse complement strand
TGATATATATCACAAAAATTTTACATTTTCTGTAAATTCTATGAATCTTGGGCAACTCGACTCGCGTGAAGTGTTTTCAGCTGGGCGTCGTGTACCTGGAGTCGTGTTACTAAAGTTGAAATGGCCGCAATTTTCTTTCTATTTATTACACCTGACAGCTCTTTTTAGCTTCTTGTCCGTAAACACTCTTACAAACTATTTCATGTGATTCAGTTTATTTTGAAAAATCTCAACAGGATCTTCAGTTTTATTGTGAAAGGTTTGTGCAGAAAATAAACAAGTGGACGGCAGAGTCAAACAATTGTTTTACCGTCGTTGTTGCTAATGGCAACGCGTAAAAAGAGTTGCTTGTCTGTCTGTATTGTGGTTATATTAAATATAAGAGGAAGATAGAACTTAAGAAATTCTACACAGTGACCATCAAAATGATGAATATTTTTTTTGCCATAAACAGTTTATTTTGCGACACCACGAAACAAACGATAGCGTAAAATGAAACGATAGACGTTTTCATATCGTCATCCGATATATATCGTTATACAGAACAGCCCTTCCAGGAAAGGTGGTTAATAATGGTGATGTCATTTAATTGTTTTATTTTTATTCAGTGACCAACTACAAATTGATAAAGCAGATGACTTGTGATCAGAAGCTGGTTACCTGGTGGGAGGTAACGATGCTCTGCAGTAACTGCCGTTGAATTTAGAATGGCAGACAGACTGACACCACTCTGTGATCAAACAGTCAGTCTGGGCTGATGAGCACAACTTGTCTGCATCTCTTTGCACTAGCGGACTCAATCTGGTTTCAGTCCTATATAAAAGCAAGGACACCGAGCACCATAGTCACATTTAGAATTTTGCCACTGAAGTGATGTGCTGAAGCAATTACGTCACTATTTATCAAGGAAATTTTAAATTTCACACTTCAAATCTACGAGCTTCTGAGTGGACTAAATGTAAGTTAATGTGAATTTTGTTTAATGCAAACTTCTCTTCATGTTCACAGGAACAGTTCTGCAACAGGTGGCAAAAGATTTGTGATTTATTACGGTTGATTGCCATTTGATCCCAGATAGATTGCATGTAGTTGACAAATAGACCCCATTCAATCAAAACCTGACAGAGAGTAGACTCTGACTCTGTCTTCTTGCCATTTTATTGCCGTCTTGATGCACCACTGCTGCTTTGAAGACAGCAGCTGATGGTGAGCTGCCTTTGAAATGGTTGCTTTGAAGTGCAAAGCAATAAATTTAGCTGCGCTTCAGTCTCCAACTACTGTTTTCCCTAGTGTGACTGTATCATGAAGCCTAGGAGGCAACATTTGAGCTACAGCGCCTGTGTCAGCACACCTGCCCAAACTATCCCGGTGTCCAAATGAATGAACTATAAAGAAAATCACCAACCATACAATTTATATGATGGTTTACACAACCTATCACTCTGTAAACATGCTTTTTCATGCTGGTATGTTGGAGCATTTTAACCTGGGAGTTTGGAGGCATCTTGTTTATTGGTTTATTTATGATATGTAAAGGTTAAATACATGGACACAACCTCTTCATATGCAGAGATTTCACAAATGGCAAGAGCACACAGACACACAAACACCCAGAAAAGATGTTTCAAGGTAGAGAAAAGTTGGTAACAGTACAAAGAAGGACAAAAAAACCCTACAAAGAATAAATGAGGCACTTTATCATTCAGACACACTACGACATTGAGACACCTGGACATTTGTCTTGTGCCTCTACAGGTTTCAGTCACACAGATGCACGATCCCAATCTCAATACAGCCCTCCGCTCAGCGCTTACGCAGGTCAGTGTCCAGATGAACGAACTGCATGTGGAGGGGACTTCAGGTGCAGCTGGACTTCAGCATTGTCGAATTTCTCAAACACCTCTGCGTCATTATTTAGCATTTCATTAACTTGTTCCGCTGTCTCGTTCAAGATATTCATCAGCTGTTTCTGTCGTGTTACAGCGCGCATCACCTGTGTTCACTCTAATGATTAATGCTGCTTTGCGCCTGCTCGTCAGAGTCCATTAGCAGTTTGATAACAAATGATCCCACGCTGTGTTTTCATTTGTTATTATTCAGTGTTTTCCAGCAGCTGCAGGGAGAGCTGTTTGGATGCTAATCGAACTAACTCCAGCGGCTCCTTCACTGATGATGAATGGGAGTACTGGTTAAGGGTTAAATGCAGAGAGGGATTTTCCCCACGGGGACCAATGAAGTACACTTTCTTTCTTAAGGGGGGACGAACTGTCGTTAATAACGGTGCAGCACTATTGCGTTACGGGACTCCTGCTGAAGTTGAAAGGTCCTGATTTTAAATTTCTGCTATATATGAGCCACACCAAGAAGACACGTGTGCTCTCTGAACTTGATGCTCAGACACAACATTTATATTCTTCTAATTTCACTTGCAGAAGGCTGCTCGAGGTGGACCCAGGGTGAATCTGACTAACATGACAGAGTTGTGTGAGAGTGATCTCATGGTTACTTTTCATGTTTGTATACATTGTATTGTGTACAGATGACTTTTGCAATTATGCCTAATCTCAAAATGGAATTATTCATCATTTGGATCATGATGATCACATGCATGTTTACGTGCCCCCTCTGGCACTTGGGCCTGTACGCCCAGCGTGTGCAGCAGTGGGGCTGAAGCTGACGACCAAAAGTATATTTATTATCAAGACATTTTAAATATTTGTGTTATTATGCTGGTCAGGAAAACCCAATTATTTAAAGACTTCAATGGACACCTTTTAAATTGCTTTAACTAACGAAAATGACAAAGAGAATTCATGAATACACACAGTGTCAGGGTTTTTCCTGGCTCAAACTGGGCCTTTGGGGGTGAATACACAATGGGAGCATGACTGGTCTGCATATACAGGGAATATACAGTTTTCATAAGACTCTATGCAAAAAGTAAGAACACTGCATGATTCATTAGCTTCTGACTGACTGCAAGGTGAAGGAAGCTCAGATCAACACCCCTCCACCATTGTGCAGTTCCAGAAGTCTTGTGGTCTTTTCTGATGAAACTTTGCAAACCTTCCAATAAAGTCATATTTGTTTAGTCTTTTTCTAATTGTACTTTTATGAATTTTGACACGTTAGCTGAGGACTGAGATGTAGCACTCAGGTTATTTTTCAATTTCTCCAAGCAATGCACGAACATCCTGGGAAAACCTGGAACTGTCTTGAATGTTTTCCACTTGTCAATAATGTTTCTCACTGCAAAATGATTGAAAGACACACTTTGACCTCTTTGGAAATACATTTATAACCCTTCCCAGAAATACCCAGCACTTCGGACTAGTACATTGCCCAAACTGCTGCTTTTCTTCCTGATGATCAGTGGATTAGATTAGCAGCCCCTGGTTAGTATGGACCTTCTTTATTCCTATGGAAACAGTAAGAGTACACTTAGCTTACTGATTCCTTGGTGAAAGGTGAAAACCTCTTCTTGGGCGCCAGAGTTTTTATCTGCATGCAATATGTTTAAATGTCTTTACGTTAGATTTTCGCAGTTATTTTTTTAAATAACATCTTCCCATTTTAAATGGTAAAATGGCCTGTATTTATATAGTACTTTTAACCTAAACACTGCATTTCAGTGGAGCCTAAGTTACATATAGCTTAGCTAATATGAGCTGATACTGGTCTATTACAGATTTTTATCATTATCAACATATAATTATTTCTGATGTACACCAATATTAAAAGATAAGATAAGATAAGATAAGATAAGATAAGATAAGATAAGATAAGATAACCTTTATTAGTCCCACACGTGGGAAATTTGTTTTGTCACAGCAGGAAGTGGACAGTGCAAAAGTTATGAGGCAAAAATTAGGATACAATAAGA
>NW_024583075.1:76230-95008 GCF_018398535.1 Haplochromis burtoni | reverse complement strand
AAAAAAAAACAATGGTCATAATGATGATGCAATGAGTCATTTTAGGCAAAGAATGTATATAAAAGACGGACACAGTCACTATGATGACTTGTTTGTAGATTAACGTTTAAAACCTTCAGTTTGACATTTTGTCTGTTTCTTTAAACTTGGCATGAATGTATTTGGGTAAGAGGGCAGCCCAGGAGGTAGTCTGGTTAGCATGGTGTTTGTAATTTACTGAGACATTATGTGGGATCTGTCCACCTAAAACATGCTTTAATCATATTTACTGTCTTTTTAAAAATAAAAACTGAATCCGGAATCACGCGAAATGTCACCCAACTATGACTCAAAACAGTCCAGTAAGGCACAAATTTTACCTTTTACACAATTAAAATGGGTGACTTGCATAAAAATTCACCTGCGTGGTTGTCATGAAGTACAAAAATTTGCCACAGAGACCAAAAGAAGTTTTTGTGGCACGCCGACAACATGTTTACTTCTGCTCTAAAGATGGGGAATTTAACATGGAGGTCTATGGAAAGTGAGTAATTTTTGGAGCCAGCCTCAAGTGGCAATTTGAGGAACTGCACTTTTCTGGCACTTCTGTGTATGCTGCATCTTTGATTCTTGAAAGTTGCTGATATGGTTTAGGGCAGGGGTGTCAAACATCTGGCCCATGATACAATTATATCCGGCCTGCAAGATAAATTCATATGTATATATGTATATTAATGGCCTGTCAGTATGTGGGAGCCGAATATTCAGCCCTACTAAGAATCTATGCAGGCAGGGGTCAGACTTTATTTTGATGGGGACACAATGCGGCCAATAATATGCAGGCAGACAAGGATCATACCATTATGTGAAATAACGAAGCGGGGCAGATGTTCTGAACACAGCAAGTGGTAGTGGTACAGGCCAGGTACACAGGGTGTCGAAAAAAGTGAAGAAATGAGTGCAAATGTAAAATAAGCAACATCTGGCTGCATTTCAGTGATATCGGAGACCTCAAAGCTCAGTGCAGAATTTATAAAAATAGGAGGGGCTAAAGTGATATCGGCTTAAATTTGTGGAGGAGAAAAGGTGTCAAACTTGTCCATAGCACAGACTAACAATTGGTTTTATCGCCGGTAAAAACACAAAAAAAAATAAAAAATACAATATGTACACATGACCCTGAAAATAGTTTGCTGTGATTTATTTAAGAGTGTTATTGAAGCAAGTATGGATTCCTAACCTTCTGTACACATGGTTGAAACTGTCTTTTACCTTCTCCTTCAATGGTGCACCTGCTGACATCCACCGTCTTAGAGTTGATTACCCCGACCACAGGGTAGCCCTCCACCTCCCCTGCGGGTTCCCTGGGCATGAAGGATATACTGCTGCCATCGTCAGGGGCAACAGTTGCTGGGTGGGGGTCATAACCCCTCTCTGCCAGGCTGGTGAGTCTTCTCAAGGTCACTCCTTTGGCACTGAGGATCTCAGCGTCAGACCCACAACTCAGGAGCCGCTCTGCGAACTCCACACTGCCTCGGATGTCCAGCAGAGCCTGCTGAAGCTGCACCCCCTGTAAGTGGAGGTGGTTCCTGGTAAACAGAGAAGTTAGACAAGCAAAAGTTGAAAGCATTTCCTCACAATATTCTTGGTAGACTCTCTGTGGTTTCTGTGGCATGGCAGTGAATAATTACTGTATTACAATATTCAAGAAATAAATGGATTGCTTATGCTTGTTTAATTCTGGTTCATTTTTGTGTGATTAAAAGGTTATGATCAGTTCAAAACACAAAGAATTAGCTCTGTTTCAGGAGATTTCAAACGCGCTGGGGTTACAGTAAGTCAACAGCTTCACAAAATGAGAAACACTTTTAAGTCCAGTGAAGACAACATCCACTTGGAATCAGCTAAAAAGAGCATTTGGACATTAGACGATAAGACAACAGCATCGATATCAAACACACTGCCAGTGAAACTGCAGCTGCTCAGCTTATTGACTTTTTATATATACTGGCACAAAAATGTGTCGAAATGGATCCACGAACACTTAGCAGAAGATTTCCTGGGTTTTGTTTTCTGGGTCTGACTTTATAATCTAAAAACTGATGAGGTTGTAATACTAAAAACAAAACAAAACTGTAATAACCTGTTAATCTTAACCACAACTTTGGCGACTCTATATCATAATCAGTAACTACTCGGTAAACTATTCAGTCCTGGGGTGGTTCATTCATCTTTAGGCAGTGCGAGGAAATTGATTCATGAACAGCATTGTGTCCTGCTGTGGCAATAAGCTCCTGTCTCCTCTTGAGAAATAGCTTTGGGAAAGGTAATGATATGCTAATTAGCCATCTATGCATTTTGCTTTCTCAACTAGCCATGTGGCGCTATGGTGGTTAAAGCACAGTATTCTGATGAGAACTGTGTTTTCTAAAAACTATGAGGTAGAGAATGCCACTGGAAAAACACCAAAATTTCATGTTTTATTCATAATCTAAAGCGGACCTTCCCAAAGTGTGGAGCCCGCCCCCTGGGGGGGGGGATGCTTGGACACTGCTATCACAGGCGCCCACACAAAGGCAAAGCAGGAGATGAAGCATAGCTGAATGTTTCCAAACCAACTTCATTCTAAGCCAAAGACTAGAAAATATGGTGAAGCATGTCTGCCCTTTGGTTTCACCTGCACAAGTGCCGAGGCAGAATTGGTTTTCCGTTCATCGGGAGCAGCGCTGGGCTCTCCAAATCACAGACAAACAGGATCCCACATTCTTGATTTTTAGTTCACAAACACTTGTAATGACTAACTACTCCTGACATTTTGGAGATGTTAGCTCTGTATACAGTAAAGGTATAGTGGGATACAAATGATATCAGGCTGATCCTGCCACGATTTGTTCCCCCGGTTCAAATCACAGACAAACAGGATCTCACAGCTGTTTATGTTTTTAAACCCATTTTGCACAGAGAGGCACTTTTTGAAAAATGTATTGATAGCAATGTTGAATATTATTACACAGGAAAAAAAAAAACAACTACATGTAAAATAATCACACCGTGACGCCTCTGCCTTTGTAAATGGAGGGACAGTAACTGTGTGTGTATGTAAGCGTGTAAAACCTGAAGATAGTCAGATTAACAGTATTTTGTTTCTGCAATTCCTCTCGTGTAAACAATAACGTGGCGCACAGCGTGACATGAAAAAAGGCACATCCCTTTGACGTTGCGTGACGAACTCTGTATTCCTCGTCCACACGGAAACGCAAAAAAGGAGTTTTAAAAATCTCAGTTTTCGGTTGTAAACACCATTTACGTGTGGACGAAACAGCTGCGTTTTCAAAAATACCCGTGTAGGTGCGGACGGCGTAAAAGAGTTAGTAGTTTATTTTATTACTACCTGTAATTTATTGCAGTTTACTTGTATTTGCTTAATTGTTTACTAAATGTTTGAGGTGTGAAATAAACCGCAATGGAGCAAAATATGGGTGTGTGTGGTTGGAGGATGTGTTTGTGTTTGTGCGTGCGGGGGGGCATTTTTGTAAAACAAAGGGGGGCCTAGCAAAAAAAGTTCGGGAACCACTGATCTAATGTAATGTGGGAAACCCAGGATCTAGAGAATCGTCAAATCCCCGCTAAGTTTAAGCTGGTCAGTATGCATGTTTTCATACCTCCGTTGGACTCGGAGCTCCTCCAGACGCCGCAGCAGAGACAGACAGTGGGCCTCCACTGCGCTGGCGTAACCTCGTGCGAATGCCCTCACCTCACTGGCTGTGGCCTCAACTCGTGCCTGCAAAGTCTCCTGAGATGCTTCCACCTGTGCCAGTGGAAATGTATATTATAGTTCTAAAAGCAGATACTGGATATTTAAAATAATAAGCTTAACAAACTGTGCTAGAACAGGTTTTCAGAACGAGTATGTGGCTTTTTTTCTCCTCTGAGGTGACAGCGGCGGTGCCCTTTGTTTAACTGTGAGCTACCCAAATTTCATGCCACTTGTTGTAAACATGAAGTGCAGGTAACGACAGAAGGTATTGGGACACTGGCTCAAAAGTCTGTATATCTTCCCAATAAAATGGCAGTCTTCACCTTCTGCAGTGACTCCTCCAGTCGCTCGAGCCGGGGTCGAAGGTGCACGTTAACCAGCTCTCTGATGCGGTCCCCATGGCGATCGATAACATCACGTGTGGGGCAGCAGCGGTGGTCGCGGTGCAGCGTGGCGGCACACTCCAGGCAGACGGGCAGGTCGCAGGGCTGACAGAAAAGCCGCAGCTCCTGTCCCGGGTGCAGGGTGCAGAGGACAGGCCGGACCAGATGACCACAAGCCTTCAGCTCCTCCAAAGCCTGAATGGAGTGAGATGCTGTTCGCTTCTGCCGTCTGAGGACACACAGACATATGAGCACATCTTTAAGTCAGAACACAGATCTGGATTTCCCAGGATGTCTGCTACTGTCTGTGCAGACAGTGTTAGTGTGTTAGTGCACAGAACGGCTCAGAATCCATCTTGAAGACATACGTAAACAAGATCAGTTAGTGATGAAGAAGAACAGAGTAAAATACAATTTAAACCTCAGTCTCTTCAAAGCAGAATATATATTTAAAAAAAAACCCTCAAAAACCCTTCCACTGTAACTGACTGCAGTGCAGAGAGTAGCACAAAACAGCCTTTAATAAGTCACGCCTAACCATTAGTGTTGTGCCACTGTTAGGACAAACACAAAAGACAAACAAACAAATAAACAAAATATCCAGTTGAATAAAAGTATCTGAGAAAACCACCATCAGTTCCTAATATATACAAAGTTTATGGTCTCAGCCAGTAACTCCAGGGGCCTGTCTCGATATGAGTACTTGCGTTCTTGTTAACTCCTGATACGTCATTAGTCGGAGACCAAGTACTGTTCCAATTCAAAGTACGCATCAAGCCGAAAACGCAAAAAATTTCCGGATGTGTTCTCGCTCTGCCTGTTTTATCGAGCATGCATCGGTGGTGACTTGTGTGTACTTGGTAGGTCTGCCACGATTTGTCGACTAGTCACGATTACGTCGACTATCAAAATCGTCGACGACTGATTTAATAGTCGACGTGTCGTTTGAAGCTTTGTAAGATCGCAAAAGACGCAGGAATAATAGCAGGATTTAAGAGTGTAATAACGGACTGAAACAGAAGATGGCAGCACTGCATGTACAAGGATGCCAGCTGCCGTTAAACCCCGAAGAAGAAGAAGCAGCTGTGTCCCAGAATTCATAGCGCGGCCCAGCTTAGTTTCCAACAATGGCGGCTAGCTAGTTAGTTTTAATATTACTCTTATTATTCTTTCTGGGTCACAAAATAAACGTTTAACATATTTTCAGGCGAGAATGTAGCTGTGTAAACCTCAAATATCGGCTCAGTTTATCAGGACACCACATATTTTCAAAAGCGCTCCGACGTTTTCGGAGACGTCTGTTACCCACTAGCTCGATAGCTAGCCGGGGGCTAGGTCACTAGCGCCGTGAGAACACCGGACTCCCGGCAAATTGTTTTCAAACCCACCGCCGTCTTTCGCGACTCAGGTTAAATATATATGAGTCACTTAGATAAATTAAAAATGTTGTTGTTTGGCTTTTTTTTTTTTTTTAGTATTTTATTTGTTCCTGAGTAAATCGGTTTGGCTGAGATTAAAGTTATAGTTTTTACACAGCTGAATAAACGTCAAGCAGACAGCTGATTATCAGAAGTGTGAGATGCTCGATACTCGGTGTCCATATTTTAGATAGCAAGGAGTTTATTAAACTTCACCGAAACAATCTGCAAATTTCATTAAAATTGTAATAAACTATCATCTTGTCTTTATTTTTAGTTAGCACAACTTAAACACTTAAAGCTGTAAGCTAATGATAGTTATATAAGAGCAGATGCTGCTGGTGCAATAAGCTGTAGTTTTACTCCATGGATGATGATCTGATTAGTCGACTAATCGCATAAAATAATCGGTGACTAGTCGACTATCAAAATAATCGTTTGTGGCAGCCCTAGTGAAACTTGGTACAGCTAAATTTCCCAGAATGCATTTAGTCCAAAACCCAAATGCAGCAATGGCAGAGGAGCGCAGCTAAAAACTTTTAAATATTACTCTTTCTGGGTCACAAAATAAACTTTTAAGTTATTTTCAAGCGAGAATGAAGCTGTGTAAACTTCAAAGATCTGCTCGATTTATCAAGCTATCAAATATTTCCAAACGTGATCCGATTTCGGAGACGTCTGTTACCAACCAGCTCCATAGCAGACCGGGAGGTTGAGGATCACAAGAGCCGGTGAGAACAGCGGACTCCTGGCACATCGTTTACAGAGATATATTTCAATTCAGGAGGAAACATTTTCACCGGGAAGAAAAACAGCATGTTAATACGTGGAGATTCTGAAGGCTGCTTCAAAATGATCAGATTATATTTTAAATATTTGTTCAGTTCTCTTCCAAACCCCAGCAGCTGTCTATTGTAATTTTTGAGTGTCCACTAAAATAAAAATAAAAGCCTTCTAACATCTCACCTGTTTGTTTTTATTAAGGCATACATGTACACAATTTTTATTAAAAGTGATTTCGCTACTGAGGTTAAACATGATATATAAGTCACTTAGATCATTTCTAATTGTTAATGTTTGGTTTATTTCAGTGTTTTATTTGTTCCTGGGTAGATCGGTTTGGCTGAGATTTAAGTTAAGCTTCATAACATATTAATCACAGTTAAATTAAGAGGGGACGGCAGCAAAAACTCCTGACCTGAGACATCAAGTACGCTGGTGTTCCAGTTGTACAAATCGTGTGTCCATGATCGTGTTCTTGGCAAGTCCGGACTCGCGTACTTGAGAATTGAGAAAGGATCCAGGTCTTAATGAATAAAACATGCTGCATAATTTGCAAATTTTTGTCACCAAACAGCAGAGTGTGCTTTTTGACCTCTCAGGGCCACAGTAGCCTAAGATGCACAGCCTGACACTTGGAGATCTCAAAAAGGAATGGATGACGTTTTTTGCAATAGCCATCTTCCATTTACAGTCTGTGGAACAGACTCAAACGAAAACCAAACAGATTATCAAGCAGTAGAAGTAACAAATTAAAAATTTTAAACACGGTAAAAACCTAATTTAATACATTAGACAGCAAAAAACAAATAAACAAAAAACAGCATGTGGGATGTACGAAGGGACAAAGAAAACTGAGCTAAGGCATAATAGCAAAACAGAATTAAAAACTAGCCTCGGAGCTAACTGTACCTATGCGCTTGGCAGCAGAACTCGCACAGGTTGACGGAGCACACCTCGCAGCGGCTCTCAGCACCTCCTTCTCCGCACAGGTCGCATCCCAGCGGGCCGTCCGTTTCCAGGGTCTCCACGAATACTTCGTCCAGCGCTAAGTGGTCGGTACTCAGCCCGACGGGCCCGGACGGAGGGAGGTCTACCTCTGAGTCACAGTCAGGGCAGAGCACCGTGATAGTGACGGCGGGTCGGTCTGCCTCCAGTGGTTTGTCCCGCTTACCGCCCTCCGGAACATCCCGTTGGATACGTGAAGACACCGAAAACGGCTCCAGCTGAGCGATGCAGTCAGAGCAGAACGTGTGCAGACACGGCAGGATTTTAGGGTCCCGGTACAGGCGCTTACACACCTTACACACCGCTCTGGGATTCACCAACACGTCGCTCTGCTCGCGTCCAGAGCTCTGTGCTCCCTGCTCCGACGTTTCTTTCTGCTCAGACTGCGACATTGTTCAGTTTGGGTGATTTCTGGAGCAAGAATAAAGGGGGGAAAAAACCCCAGCGAGTTCGAAAAAGTTGTCAGAGCTGAAGGAAACTTCTGTATAATCCCCTGTCTGCATAATAAATCACACGTTTTCTGCACTGCGGCAATCCACCCCATTCATTAATTAAAAGGCCATTCGAAAGCTCCACTTTTGATCATGAGAAGTTTACTGCTCCATGGGACATTTGACACCTCTCTCATTGGCAGACCAATAGGAAACCTCTCCCGGGCTATCCGGGGTGGTCCAAAACTTTACCGAAGTCTTCAGCACAGTGTGGGACTTTGACTGCCCCCATCTACCGGCAGGACGGTGGAAGATATATCCACCCACTGCCTGCATTTAAACCAGCGGTTCCCCGGGCCACGGACCGGTACCGGTCCGCGAGTCGTTTGGTACCGGGCCGCGAGAGTTGATGCTCGGGTGTGAAATTTACGTTTTTCAGGGTTTTTTTTTTTATCGTTAACTCGGTTTGCCTGGGTCTTTTCCCGTGTTGTAGTTGTGTCTTATTTTGAAAAAAATATTTACGTTACCATAGCGACCAGAGAGCATTAAGGGGCAGGACGTTATCTTAATGTTGTTGGCGCATTTCAGGAGGACGCTGCTAAAATAGTTACACAATTACACAGTGAATTCGCGTTTATTATTTACAAAATATCACAGTTTTTGTCTTGGTTGTATCATTTTTTGTTGTATTTATCTGCAACACCTTAATGACCGGTCTGTGAAAATACTGTCGGACATTAATTCAATTCAATTCAATTTTATTTATATAGCGCCAAATCACAACAAAAGTCGCCTCAAGGCACTTCATAGATACAGAGAAAAACCCAACAATCATATGACCCCCTATGAGCAAGCACTTTGGCGACAGTGGGAAGGAAAAACTCCCTTTTAACAGGAAGAAACCTCCGGCAGAACCAGGCTCAGGGAGGGGCGGCCATCTGCTGCGACCGGTTGGGGTGAGAGAAGGAAGACAGGATAAAAGACATGCTGTGGAAGAGAGACAGAGGTTAATAACATATATGATTCAATGCAGAGAGGTCTGTTAATACATAGTGAGTGAGAAAGGTGACTGGAAAGGAAAAACTCAATGCATCATGGGAATCCCCCGGCAGCCTATGTCTATTGCAGCATAACTAAGGGAGGATTCAGGGTCACCTGGTCCAGCCCTAACTATATGCTTTAGCAAAAAGGAAAGTTTTAAGCCTAATCTTAAAAGTAGAGATAGTGTCTGTCTCCCGAATCCAAACTGGAAGCTGGTTCCACAGAAGAGGGGCCTGAAAACTGAAGGCTCTCCCTCCCATTCTACTTTTAAATACTCTAGGAACAACAAGTAGGCCTGCAGAGCGAGAGCGAAGTGCTCTAATAGGGTGATATGGTACTACAAGGTCATTAAGATAAGATGGGGCCTGATTATTTAAGACCTTGTATGTGAGGAGCAGGATTTTGAATTCAATTCTGGATTTAACAGGAAGCCAATGAAGGGAAGCCAAAACAGGAGAAATATGCTCTCTCTTTCTAGTCCCATTAGACCGGTCCGTGGCGCAAAAAAGGTTGGGGACTGCTGGTTCAAACTGTTGTAAATGACCCGTCGTCCTATAATCTGTGGAACATACGAAATCACCTTTTGGGACAATGGCATCAACACCAAAAATAGCTGGCTGTGTTTACAGCATGGCACCAGGGTTTCTAACAACTGATTCAGTTCACCCGAAGAAAAACATTAAAGAAGCATAATTACTTAGAAAAGAAGAAGAAGAAGAAGCCACATTTAACGCAAAGGAGGAAAAGGGAGGAGAAATTGTGAACAATGTGTGAGCCAAGTTTGTTCCAGTTTCGAAGTGCTGTTTCTAGATGACAAACTAATCTTAAGGAAGTGTTGCTCACACTTCTCCTTTTCAGTCAGCCTCAATAATCTAGTGGAGATGTACGCGATTCCTAAAAATCGGTGTGAAACGTGGATGTGTGAAAAAGTTTTGCACATGAGATCTTGCTGAAACACAGTAAAGTCGAAATAAAATCCAGGAGCAGATAACTCAACTAAAATAATGGAAATAGGTGACATATGCACATTTAAGCAGGTAACAAAAGGCACAAAACCAGCCGGACACCAGGCAGATACATAGATGATACTATAATAATAAGATAATACTAAAAGAAAAAAGCTGACAATACCAAATACTTGAAAAACAATACGGGATGTGACTCACTGCATTATGTTGAACTATTGGCTGATTTTTTTAGCTTTGTGTTTTCCTTTATGTAACAGGTTTTTCATCATAAATTGATGCAGAAAACACATTTGATGGAGGACCTCTGCAGACCAGAGAAATTAAACTGACACCTACCACCAGGGATAAAGCTTTTGTGCTGTGGATGTGGAAAGGACCCAAATGCAGACTTCTAATCAGGCAAAGTTAGTGTCACTACAGACAGGAGGACACAATCATCAATTCCCCAGGATTTACTTTCAAAGGTTTTAAGTAAAAAAAACAAAAAAACATTTTAAAGCAACACGGTCACCCTTGACATCACAAAAAGCATTTTTCAAAAATAAAACTTTAATTATTTAATTTTTTAAAATTCCGTCATTAATCTGAGTCTCATTGGGGTGAAAATATATTTGTTGAGAGGAATTAGAGCAATAAGCATTTATAAAAACATTATCAGATGATGGAAATAGAACAACAGTATAAATCGAGTATGAATAAACAGCTGCAAACATCATCCGCACAAAATCCAAGAGGAATCTACAGATTTCTGTAGACTGAGGTGTTTAAGGTTTATTTGAAAGGTTCAGATTACCTGAAACCAGTTCTGCCATGGTTACTGGACACTGTCTGTAGTTTTTAGATTTAAATGAAAGGTGTAAGGTAACTAGAGGTAGAGCTTTCTAAAGAAATAAAGTGAGTGCTTCTAGAATTAGACATTAAAACTGTCACAGAAAATGTGCTAAAATGTAAATGTTTCAATGTTTTTCTTGTTTTGTTTCTATATTTCTGTATTTCATTATGTTACATGTCTGCATTAAAGTAAAATTTCAAAGTCAAGATAGCTGAATTTTACTGACATAATTTAAATGGAACTCTCAGTTCACACACTGTAAATGCATTAGAGGATGTAAAAAATAATATTAAAAGTTAATAGATAAACTATTAAAAACATCCAGCACAGAGTTAAATGGCACTACACAACTGTAACACACGCAGTAATAAATTACATTAAAGTAAAGCTACACAATCTTCAAAGAGGACCACTTTTGTGAATGTCAGTCTTTACTTTGGACATATCCTGACCTTAAATGCAGCACATGCACACACATATGCAGCCAGGGGAAGTATCTGTCTATATCTGTTGTGTTTTTTTGTGTACAATAGTGTGTCAAAAGGTCACATAATAGATGCAGAGGAAACTGGTCATAATAATGAGATAAAGTGATCCAACTGGACGGAATGAAGCAGCACTGAAGGTGAAATAAGTCCTCCATGAAACATCCGAGCCTGAAAAATATGAAAAATAATTAGTTTTTTTAAAACCTATAATATTATTTGCCTAGCTATATATTTATTAATACATATATTTGCTTTTATTTTCTGGTAGATTTGATTTAAATTGAAGAAATATTCCTCTGACTTAGTGTTACGCCTCCATAAATAAAAGATAGGCCAAAGAATGAATTTTAGTCCTTTAGTACAAATGTGTTTGGTATCAGGTCAATGTAAAAGTATATAGACTACCTGATATAGTTGCCTCAGAAAGAGACATCACCAAGTTGTTTTCAATCCTGAAGCTGTAGGTGTCACTGACTTGGACCGACAGCAGTGTGCTGAAGATGCTGAATATCCCCTCAGAGTTTTCTGTGAAAGTGGAGCTTCCATTCAGGATGTTCTCAGTTTGGTTTAACCATGAAACGCTTGGCTTAGGGAACCAACTGACTGCCTCAGCAGACAGGGTGCCATTTGAGAAGGTGAAAGTGGGCGCTGAAAAAGCTGATGTAATAAAAGAGGGAAGAAAAAAATCCTGATTTAATATTGCAATCAAGATTGAAGCTTCACTCAGTACTCACATTACTCAGAACAGCACGTTGGTTAAAATTCCCAGCATTACAAAAACTAGAAATACCCTTATACCATCTTATTCCAATGTGTTGCAAACCATGCTGCTAATGAATGCCAATAAAGAATGTTTAGATAAACACACAATTAATCTTGAAGAGTGAGTCATCCTACCTGCTGTTCTGAGTTGAATGCTGACCTCTCCTCCACCTTTAGAGGAGCTGATGCTGCATGTGTACTTCCCCTCATCACTGCGTCTCACATTCCTCAGCAGCAGAGAGGCATTGCCTGTGACTACAGCCTGAGGGAAGAGCTGAGTTCTCCCACTGAACTGTGACGCCTGATTCGTCAGATCCGGAGCTCCATTCTGATAAAAGTAAACCAGGCCGGTCAGGTCGGTCTTCTTCCAGGTCACTGTCACTTTGTCTTGGGAAGTTTGTGTGTCAAGATAGCAGCTGAGCAGCTGATCCTCACCAAGGTTGGCGACAGGCTTTGTACTGCTGCTTATCACATTGGACTGGGGCTCTGTGGGATGTGGACATTTTATACACATATTATAGACTAGCACATTTGAATCAGTTCCAATTTGTTGACAACCTAATAACCGATTTAAATGATATTTAGTGAAAGTGTTGTTTGCTTTTGGCAGTTATAAAACTTTTAGCAGGAAGATTTTAAGGACAAGTTCACATTTTTCACATTCACATATCCTGAGAGAGAGAGATAGAGACTGTGATTTCAAGAGATAGTTCAAGCAAAGCTATGACTATTTAGGGGTCTGAGTTAGTAAAAGTGATTAAATTCTAAAGACACAGATAGATAGACTGTATATAAAAGATGCTTCTAGCATACAGGTCTGAAAAACAAAGCCAGGGTGGAAATGTCCTATACCTGTCTTCTTTCTACTGACCAGCAGAGGGCAACCATTGTAGCTGTCAGGAAAAGAAATCTACTTCTCACTTGATTTATAGCCTCAGTAAATATTTTCCTAATGCCTTTATGGTCTCAGTCAGTAGTATTATGACTTTATCATGTTTAGCTTGGAAATTATCGTGCCATTTATAAAAATAACCCACTCAAAGTGCGGTATGCTTTTTACTCTGTGACTGATGACTCACTACTGTATGAGCATGGCGTGTCCTTTGGTTCACAATCAGATCTTTTTTGGCATTCAGTTAAATTAAAATAACATTGCGCATATTTAATAAATTTGTAACTTCATAAAACTAACATGCCAATTAATCTAGCTTGAATGCTAGCTAGATATCAGCTTCACACATTCTTCTAAAATATAGTCACGCCCACTTTCAAGACATCAACAAGGTGATGGCCAAAATACCAATTTCACAGGTTCATATAGGACAGGATTCCACAGTAAAAACTCAGGCGCACCATGTTTATGAATGAAACTATCAAATGATATTTAAAGTCAATATTCCCTTAATACCATGTTAAACCGGCACCAGTCGAGCATACCTAAACACACATAAACATTTTCTCAAGGAAATGAAACATGAATATAGAGTATATGTGTTACTTGGCTATCAACATTATTTCTGTCAAGTGGAAAGTCAGCCTCACAAATATTTAGAGATCATCACACGTGCAGACACAAATGAATATTCACAGTTAAACACTCGATGCCGTGCCGTGTTGCCATCCATATAGATTAACTGTATTTTAGTTTAGAGAAACACAGCACGTGGTGAGCACACCCATGTATCACCCCAGGCCTCACCGAGCCATCACTAATGACAAGAGGATCCAAACAGATCTGTGGGTCTTACTTGAGAAGGCCAGAGAGAAGAAGAGGATGATGAAGAAACTAAGTATGACGATGATGACGAGCATGCTGTACAAAAAGAAAAACACAAGTGCAATTTTAACAAAACACATAGTATTAGTTTTTAAGGATTAGTTTCATAGCAGTTCTTCAAATAGCTTCTATTATTCTTCCTGTAACTGTAGGGTTTGGGCTCCATGCATTGGGTCTTTTGGGTCTCGTGATGATCAGGACAAAAAACCCCATTGCAATAAGAAAGCTGGAGATTGTTTTCAATTCTTCTGTAAGTGTTTTCTTTGTGGTTCAAAAATGTTAATATTTAAAGGAGAAATATCTCTTTGACAGACTGTCAGCAACTTTTATTTTGTTAGGGATCACATATTAAACTAGTTGTGAAGCATAAGTTTAATCTTTAATAACATGTTGTTGTATTATAATCTGAAACTTTAGAAGTAATCAGCAACTACAGCTGTCAAATAACATCAAGGTGAGATGTTTTCTTTCTCTACTGGTGCAGTAAAAGCAAACATACTCGGTTACCACTGGAGACACCTAAATATTTTCAAAGTTGAATGACAACACTAAATATTTAAACCTCATGGTCGCACCTGTAGAAGATGATTTGTCCGAGCGTTGCCATGGCTCCTGATGAAATCTCTTGAGACCAAGAAAAAAGGTAATTATTTATTCTTTATCCACTTTTTTTTATCCAAGTAATATATTTCTGCTGCTGTCTGTCAGCAGCCTGCACAGAACTGTCTGCTCAGCCTCTCTCACAGCACTTAGAAAATACAATACAACACCATAAGTAAATATTACTTTTAAGGTGTGTTCTTCATTTTGGTTGACAGGTCATCATCTAGCTTGTTTATCTTATCAAAATAAAAGTTCATGTGACTGATTTACAAGAGAAAGAGATTATTTTTGTGATGTTAGTTAAGCTTTTACAAAGTGAAGGGATTACATCCAGAAAAACATTTTTCACAGTAGTTATGACATAGAATATGTTTTTCATGTATATATTTATAGCATGCAGTACCGACTGCTGCTGGTTTTATTACGGCAAAAGCATAATATGCATACAAGGAAAAAGAGTAGCACCCTGGGCTAGGCAATTTACTCAAGGTGGACAAAATTTGATCTGTCGAGGAAAAAGAGAACATTCGTAACACTTGTTTATGTATGAAAAGGACCAAACATTGTTCACTAAAATAACAACAGAAAAAATAGATGATGAGAATCTCTGGTGATATTTTTGGCACTTCAAAACAGACGATTAGCCTTATTCATACTAATAGCTGCTTGGACTGAACTACAGTATCGAAAGAAATGTGGCGTGCAACACTTGTGTGACAAGTGAAGACATTACAGAGTCCTCTTGACCACTGAGAAATTCTGCCAACCTCAAATGTGTACATCAAACTGAAACTTACGCACATGTATGTCACATCATATGATCTTATGAAACAAGAAACATTTTCTTTTTCAGTTTTTATTTTAGTTTTGCAAGAGATGTGAGCATGCAACTGTGAAAGAGTTTTTAAACCGTTAAGCCATAAAACAAAATGAAAGGCTTAGTTTTTGCTTTGTAGCAAACAACAAACACATATATTCTTGGTGCAAGCATTTTGTAGTAGATAACTGCAACCAAAATCCTACTTTCTTGACAATCCTTGTTAAAGATTAGTGTTAGAAAGGTGCGCATTATGTAAAATGTTATTTTGCTAAAAAAATGAATGCTCAAAATGATCAAATTAAACAAACACACATGAAATTATAGCACACAAGCCACAAACCCTTAAAGCAAATCTTTTTTTTGCCCTTACCTCAGTTCTAACAAGCTTGAAAGCTAACAGTTAGTATGTCCACCTTTATTCTTCAACACAGCCTCAACTTATGCAAGCATTCTTGTAATTTTCAGATGTCTTCAGGACTAGTGCTCCATGATTCTGGAAAGATAGTCAAAGCTCTTTATTGGAGGCACTTGGGAGGCCAATCAATGACTGATAGTGCTCCATTGGGAATTTTTCTATCTAGCTATGCTTTTACTGTATTGACAGTCATGCTGAAAAATGAAGCCTTTTCCTACCAGGTGCTTTCTAGATGTTATTGTATTTTCATGCATGGTGTTACTTGGTGCATTTATTAGGCTGGACGACTGTGATTCATCATTGTCTAAAAGTTCTTTGAAAAGCATTCAGTTAGTCAAGAACGCTGCAGTGAAAGTCCTGACAGGGACTTGAAAGAGAGAGCATAATTCTCCCTTCTCTTCACTGGCTCCTTGTTAATTCAAGAGTTGGATTTAAAATCCCTATCCTTACATGCAAGGTCTTGAATAACCAGGACACTTGATTTCTTAAATAGTACTGTATTATTCCAAGCATTTTGCTCTCAGACTGTGAGCTTACTTGTGGTTTCTAGAGTTTTTAAAAGTAGAATGGGAGGTACAACCTTCAGCTTCCAGGCTCCTTTCCTGTGGAAAAAGATTCAGGTTGAATTCAGGAGACAGACACTCTCTCTACTTTTAAGATTAGGCTCAAAACTTTCCTTTTTGATAAAGCATATAATTAGGGCTTGATCAAGTGACCTTGAATCCTCCCTTAGTTTCACTGCTATAGGCCAAGGTTGCCTAAAGGCTCTGAGGGCTTCTTCTTCACACCTCTCTTTTTGGTCTCCATGTGTTTATACCTCTAAAAACTAAATTTAAACTGTGGTTCTCTCCCATGTGTATCCTTTGTCCTGTCTTTCTCTGCTTTTCTCTTCCCTCCCAACTGGCCGTGGCTTTAAAAAGGGAGTTTTTCCTTCTTACCTTGGCAAAGTGCTAGGTGTATCTCTCACATCCTGTGTCAGGTATTTGCTGATTATTTTTCTATTTCTCTAGAACATGACTTTCAGATACTGTCCAGCTGCTGTAGATAGTTTTTTTTAATACCTACCATTTCTTAGTTATAAGTTTTCATCATATTGCAAAAATACTGTTTTATGCCAGTTAAACTGCTTGTTTTAAAGATTAAACTAAAAACATGTGAATAAATGTGTTTTTACAACAAGCTGCCAGTAACAAAGTGCCTTATGATACAATTTACAATTGCTGTTATGAGACAAGTTGTTGGTGTAGACACAACACATTCCTTAAGTTAGATATCTTATTAACCATATCACTATGTTGTTTGAATAACTTTACTGTGTATTTCCTGAAATTTCCCTCCGTGATGTTGTTCATTAGTGAATAGAATCTGTCTGGAAAACCCTAAAAATGTATTTGAGAAGTGAAAACCAAGATTTGCATCATTCTGAAAGTACTTAAAACAGCCTCATTGTGGTAAACCATGGGCACATAATGTATTTAAAGGCAATATAATGGTACTATATGCTTTATGCTTCAGAATTATTTTTCATTTTCACTCAGCCATTGGAGGAGGAACATTTCAAAAATCTAACTTACTAACTTAAGACATCCGATACTAATTTCATCCAGGATGGCATTTCCGGAGTTTACTTACAAACTTCTTCAAGTAATCAGAAATTCTGTGGGTGTTTTGGTGCTCATAGTCATCTTCTACATCCTGCAGTACATTTTTAACATGCATTTTTTATGCTCGTGTGAACCGGGCCTGCATCCAAATGGTGTACTGTACATGGCTCTGCCTCCTTTGATCCTCGCCTTTATTGTCATCATTGTTGAACCTTTTCACCAAAGAAAGATTTTTTACTGGTGTCACTCTCTCTCGAGATGTGCTATGTGTGTTGGCAGCTATGTCTATAAGGTTTTCATTAAGTGGATCAGTTTGGCGGCTGTATGGATATCTGCTGTTCTTTTTGATGGAGACTGGTTCGTTTGCCTAAAGACAAACTTCAACAAGAACCAGACTGGAATTCCATGCAAACAAAATCTGACCTATGAGGAGCAACGGATTATAGGAGACTATATGACTCAATCACTTGTAAGTAACAACACACAACAATCATGCAACATCAATTTGACTAACATCATTTTTAAACTAAAATTCACATGTTAAAAAATGTAAGACAATGAAATTTTGTTACATTTAAAAGCATTTTAGTTCTACCTCCATGTAAGGAAAGTATCACAATGCTTTACTTAGTGCGCTCAGAGCATCAAGTGGATGCTTGCGCAAAATTCAAAAGCTGTGTGTCTGACTGACAATAGAGAAAGAAAACATCACTTTAATAACAACTGTCCGTGCTCAAAAGACCTTTATGTACTGCCAGGTCATTGGAAGCTGAATGTTAAGAAATGCGAAAAGAGTTGAAATAAACTTGAACTTGACTAAAAACACAAACATAAATTTAAAACAAGTATGTGAATTGTTTTCAAACTGTATTTTTCTTTTCTTTTCCAGGATTATGGTCTTTTTCTCATCTGTGGTTTTTTATTTGTCTGGACGACCTGTGAAATTAAAAGACTGTCTTGCAGCTGTTTTAAAACAAGGCCACGCTGTCAGCCTTACTACAGTGTAGTATTTGAAGACCTTCTAGCAGAGGAAGTCAGTATTCACCTAAACGACAAACTAAAAAAAATGGCAACAGAAAAAGCAGAAAACATCTGTAAGCCCTACCTTGAAGCTATTAGGCTGTCAGGAAACGATGATGATAATGACGATGCAAACACTGCTGCTTCTGAAGCCTGGGAGAAAATTTCCATCCCTGGTTTCTACTTGATGGAAGATGAGGAACAATAAACAGCTGGAGACACTGTAGCAATATTTTAAACTGTCATTTGTTAGAACCTTTACATCTATAAAAGTCTGTATCTCATATGTACATTTCATGTGGACATTTTATTTAGTCAGTTATCTATTTACCTGTTAATTTAGAAGACGTTTTACAGACGAAAATCTGTGTTATAACCTTTTGATAAGTTTTTCCTATATATTTCCTAAATAATTTTACTTTCTTTCTACTTTCTTTGCAATAGTTTACTACACTAATTTTGAGAGAATATGACAAGAAAATTATACATATGATCGTTTTCTATTTATTTGTGTCAGAAAATATTGTTCAACATTAAGAAAACACATGGCAAGGAAAGAACAGTTCAAGCAATAAACTTAAATGTAAACAAAAATGGAATACATAGTATTTTTCACTGGAATTAAAATGTGCATCACCTGGCTCATGTCTGTCCAGCCCAATTTTACTTTTTAAGTGTGTGTGTGTGTGTTG
>NW_024583075.1:62221-76210 GCF_018398535.1 Haplochromis burtoni | reverse complement strand
GAGGGCGGGGTGGGGTGGGCAGCTTTTAACCCTGTAAAGCACTTTGTGCTACCATTGCTGTATGAAAAGTGCTTTATAAATAAAGATTGATTGATTGATATGATTCTTTTGAGTATAATGTACTTAACATTGGTTTTTTGTTTTTGTTTTTAGATAAAAGGAACTACAATTCAGCCATGAAAAGTAGTCCAATAATAAAGGAGGTGTATTAAGCAATAATGTTCATGTACCAATTAAACATAATTTTACTGTTGAGGACATTCCAGTCAGTGAGTATTCCTGCTGTCGTCTTTTCTGGATGAAACTTGCATGCAGAAGGAGAGCCTGGTATTGGCAGACTGGGACTGCAGAGGGCACTTTGCTGGAGATTCCACCATCGTGAATGTGACACTTACAAATGTAGGGTGACAATATGGAGATGTAATTGCATGCGGTCGCCACAAAATAATCACAATCAGAATCAGAATACTTTATTGATCCTTAGGGGATCCCTAGGGATTGGCTGCTGCAATGCTCCTGCACCTCAGATGAGGAAGATTCTGCAGTCATCATACACTACCAATCAAAATTTTGGACACACCCACTCATTTAATGTTTTTTTGGCTTTATTTTACATTGTAGATTCTCACTGAAGGCATCAAAACTAGAATTAGAATTTTTTCCATCCAGAACTGCCTTACTTCTTTGTTGCATAGATTTAAAAATGTGCTGGAAACTTTCCTCAGAGATTTGTGGATAACAACACAGTATGTGTTTATGTGTGCTTCACGGGTACAGGTTTGGTATGGTATTGATAGAATATTAACTTGTATATCATTTGATAGAGTTTCATCCACAAGCATGTTTTTATTTATATGGCATGGTATTTTTTAAATGGCACTTTCCAAACTAAACATGATAAAGTCATAATACTACTGAATGAGACCATAAAGTCATTAGAAAAATATTTACTGAGGTTTTAAATCAAGCGAGAAGTAGTTCTAGACAGCTACAAGGTTGCCCTCTGCTGGTCAGTAGAAAAAAAGACAGGTATATGACATTTCCACCCTGGCTTCATTTTAAACCTGTATTGTGCAACTATCTTTTATATACAGTGTATCTGTTTTTATGTTTGGAATTTAACCTTTTTTTCTTTTCTTTTTTAACTAACTCTTAAATAGTCATAGCCTTTCATGAACTATGGCTTTTCTACTAGGAGTAAAGATTTTATTTCTTGAAATTACAGTGACTCTCTACCTCTACCTCTGGAGTTACTGTACAGCTCTTCTTCCATTTAAATCTACATAAATACAGACAGTGTCTAGTAACCATGGCATAACTGGTTTCAGGTACTCTGAACATTTTAATAAACCTTTTTAATAAATATTCTTGATGAGATGGAACTGGCACTATGCCTTTCAAAAGCATGTAAACATATAGCTCAGTGCTAGGCCAGTTTCTCACAGATCCACTTCAGAGTAGCATCACATGAGCGGTCGTTCCAGTTTTCTTCTGTATCCTTGCCAGTTCTAATATGTGCACAGTCTTCTTCACCCCACTTTGGATCACCACCACCGTTATCAGGCTGCTCAGCCTCCCAGTACCTAACAGGTTTCAGAACAAGACAATGGTGACACTGTTAATCTCTAATATTAGAAGTCTGTCCATGATTCCCATTTTTGTACACATTTACATTTTTTTCTGTACTGAGCCTAAAAATGACAACTCCAGTAACACTGATATTTGTACTGCGCAAAATAAATCTTTGGTTTTTTGTGTGTGTAAGGCACCTCCTCTGCTTTATGGGTTTAGCAAATCTAAATGATTTAGTCTTAATGAACAGAGACATCGCAAGTCATTATTTAACCTCAAAGTTCTATGTATGATGTATCATACAGTAAAGGTTTTAAGTGGCATAAGTGGTAGTAATATGCTCACGTGTAGTATGGTGGTTTAGTTTGGTTAATGTCATTTTTGTTCTAGTGCACACGTGTCGAGGGCCGGTGTCCTGCAGATTTCAGATGTGTCCTTAATCCAACACAGCTGACTCAAATGGCTAAATTACCTCCTCAACATGTCTTGAAGCTCTCCAGAGGCCTGGTAATGAATTAATCATTTGATTCAGGTGTGTTGACTCAGGGTGATATCTAAAACCTGCCCTCGAGGCCTGGAGTTCGACAAGTGTATACTTTTTAAAGTTATTGTTACATTTTTTTTTTGACAGTGATTTTAAGGTTTAGTCTAGAACAGTTTAGAGTGGCAAAAACACTGGCCTGTTCACCATGTATGCTTGCTGGTATGTGTCAAAATACTGTCAAGAATTCCAGGATCAAATATAAATATTTTGGGATTCCTGTCAATCGCTTGTCTGTTGTGGTTCATCTGCGTATGCCATGGTACGTTTTTTCATTGGTATGTTTTAACTCAGATGCAGTTCTTGGCCTGCTTGAATGCCGCCCCATTAAAATATATCAAGTCTCTCCCATAAAGGGACAGAAGATCATGCTATTTGCCTTTATCATGTAAATTACTGCCACCTTGTGGCAACAGTTGAGTATTGTCTGTGGAAACAGCAATGAGAATCCATCTATACTTTCTGTTGTCATGCGCATTTCAACGTCCCATTATCAAAGCCTGGACCTCGATCACTTTAGAGCCCAGCAGAATTTTGCGGTTATTTGCAAAAGCACACCATGGATAAATCCATGCTCTTTGATGCAAGACTGATGGAAGACCAGAGTAGAAGCCAAGCAGAACTTTGATGTTTATGATCTGTAGGTGATTATACACATGCACAGATTAATGTAGCAAATAAAAAGTAACCAACTCAGAACCGCATCTCTGGCAAACAGCTGATGTACAGAGGTAGTTTCAAAGTGTAAAGTTAATACGTAGAATACATGCGCGATAAAATGTGGGTGGGGCTTAAAAATCAAATGTGATTCTTGACAGATTCATTCTCTAAAACCATAAACATGTGTATGTGTGAGAAATAAATACAGAACATTCTTTGCATGCTGAGCAGCCAGCATTGCTTGTGATATCTTATGATCTGCACAACAAGTAATGCAAACTACCTAATCCTTTTCTTCTGTTCAAAATGGGATCTTCAAATGCAAAAGTGAAAAGAAACAGTGATATGTGGTGATTTGCATACTTTGTAAACATTTTTAAAGAAAACCAAACAACAACAAAAACAAACTTTTTTTTTACATCAGTAAATTTCTACACAAATTATTTTTAAAGTTTGATTTCTTTCTCATTTAATACATGGTAAAAATTATATTTAAGAAAGGGGGAAAAAAGGAGTAAAATAAAGAAGGGCCTGTAACCTTAGAGTGAGAGAAGATCCATCAACCCATTTCCAGGTTCCCTCATTGCTCCCATCCATCAAACCAATCCAGCTCCATGTTTCTGACTTTGTTAACTTGGAGAGAAAAGTCTGTTTTTAATGATAAAAAAAGATACAAATGATATTTTAAAAAATTGAATCATTATTATAAAATCACTAAACAGAAAATTAAGCTATTATACATTAAATTACATTAGCGGTATTGTACCCCATTTTGACCTTGAGACTTAGACCACCATAGACCCCCGCCTTCAGTCTTATGCACAGGGCTTGTTCATGTGCTACCATGATTAGAGCCTCTGTGCTGTCTTTCTATCCAACTTTGTCCAGCCACTGGTAGGATTTTTTGATATCAGCCACTTCTTCTATCTGCCCGTAGTACATACTGTCCTTCCATGATGTTCTTGCTCATCTTTTTCTCTCAGGTTTCTAATGCCTGAGGTATTCGCCAAGCACAAATTAATTGTGGACATCTTCCTGATATACCCATTTTTGTTGTTTCATTCTGGATGATGGTTCTGCCAATCACTGGTCCTTATCCTCCTTCCTTTAGCTTCACATAAAATGTCAGGGTGCAGGACGTGGGGTGAAACCCTCCATACATGGTAAAGAGCTTTCTTGTCTTGATGTCAGGGACTTCTATCTTCTCCTTTGGCGAGCTGGTTATTCCAGTAGAGTATATGATGACTGGCAGGTTGTACGTGGTGATTCAGCAGATCTTGTTCTTGCCATTCAATTGACACCTTAGGACTTGACACTCTGCTGGTATTTGGTTGTGGCTTTTCTAGCGGCCTCTTCATGGTTGCCATTTGTATAATTCTAAGGTACTTCTGGCTGTCCTCAGTGTCTCCAATGTAGCCTTCTGGCAGTGCAGTCTCCTCAGTTCTGACTAACTTCCTTCTCTTTCTCCAAAATCCTACTATTTGGCATCAACTCACCCCACCATGATGGAAGAAGATACATGCTAAGTATGACTCAATAAACACTAAAAACACCAGAAACTTTCCAGTTAAAAACAAACAAACAAACCCACACACATGGCTTTCCATTCAGCTAAAACAACTTTAAGAATGTCATTCTTAAAGATCATTGGACGCAATTCGATCTGTAGTTACTGCGTTTATTTACTTACACATTATTATGATTATGGTCATATCATTAACTAAGCAGTCTGGTCAACTGTTAGGGAAGTACCTGCTCCTTGTTGCAGTCAATGACAACTAGATCTGCTCCTTTGTCTTTGCAGTCCTGTCTGGCTCTTGTCCATGAACCAGAGTCATTGGAGAGGAAATAACAAGAACTACTAAATATCCTCCATCCTGCTGGACAAGTTTTCTCTCTCTGTCTGGTTAAAATTAGTTCTTTCTTTAACTCAGTGATGCTTGAATTCAGCAGGTCTCTCTCTCTGGTCATGAACGACATCGCATTAATAGAGGCCTGGAGATGCTCGGTCAGGTTGTTTTTGAGAAAAGAGAAATGTGCAGCTTCACTGTGATCTGGAAATAAAAACATTTACAAAATGACATATTTATGTTTATTATGTTAAGGACAAAACTAACAACTGAGTTGGTCAATACTGGCAGGCTTTGTTACAACATATGTTACCTATGGCATTATTATTGTGCCTCTGTTCTATGAGTGCAGGTTAAAAAAAAATTAAAAAATTTGCAAGTGCAAATGTTGCATTTTGAGGAGAAAATTATTTTGAGTGAAGAAACGTTTAATTGGAGCAAACAAAATTCATTGCTGCGTGCAAGAAATGTATTTCAGTGTTTGCTGTTATGCACACACACAATAACAGCCCCTCTTGCTCAGTTGCTGGCTGTTCTCAGTGTGACGTTCGTGCTCACAACATCTCTGCTCGGTGCACGCTCAACTCTCTGTACACCGTTCTAGGTGTACCAACCAACCAATCGCAGACTTGGATGTGAAAATTCTGATTGGCTGTTACGGTCTCCAATCAGCTTGCTAGCTATTGCATTCCGGAAACATGGTCCAGAATGTTGCCAAATGCATTTTCGGTTAGTATGTTTAATTATTTCATTTTAAAATATATAATTTTTTAAGACCACTGTTGGTTTTAATCTAGTTTAAGCTACACTTTTCTTCGCTCAAAAATAATTTACGCCACAAAATGCAACATTTGCGCTTGCAAAGTTTTTTTTTTTACGTGCAGTTAGAATAGAGGCACAAAAATGACACCATAGTTGCCACCTAAGAAAGATGGTGTCAGTTAATATTGGAATAACGGGGTGCCTGCAGCTTGGTCCTTTCAGCGACTGAAATTATTTGATGTGTACATGTGTTCATGTGTACATTACATGTACACTGTTTAGAAATACATTTGGCCAAACAATGTTTAATGCAGTGGCACTTTGGAGTCACTGGAATCCATTGACTTCCGTGTCTGTAAATAAAAACAGCTATTCTAACAGTGCCTATAATTTGTTATTTTCTCTCATACAATGACAATGAAGCTAGTGTAGAAGAACAATAAATATCTGTTGTTATTTTTATTTGTTTTGTATTCATGAACAGCCATTTTTTCTTATTATTTTCTAATTATATACAGTGATGTAATGACGTTATAAATAATTCGATGATAACTGATGACTGTGTTCTCATAGATGAGCGAACTAAACGAGCACTGAAGGCTTGGCATAAACTGCCTGTATGAATACGGAATACAGAATATAAAAATGAACTGAATAAAGCTAAATGTGAACAAAACTCACAGTGAAGACCAAGGCCAATGAGCCCAACCAACAGGGAAACACTCAGCAGCCCCAAAGTAAGAATAACAGCTTTGTGAAACTTCCCATCAGAGCTCTTTGGACCTGATAAGAAAAAAAAAGTCTGAGATGTCTTTCACATAATGCAACATATGCAACATATACTCAGTTACTGCGGTACAGTAAGTCTGGACTGGTTGTCCGTCTTAAGGCTCTGAGTTAGAATTACTAGAAACTAATTAAAGGAGACATCCTAACTGCCTACATCTAGATAATGATACCACTGTCTCTGATAACATACTCTGATTAAGCAACTCTGTTAGTCAAGTACAGTCAGTCACTCACCTTGTTGCCCTAAAGTAGCAGACCAAGAAATAAACGCCCTAAGCGACGGTCAGCTTATGGGCTAGAGCAACCTCTTAGAAGCAATAAAAGCTGTAATAGCCATACACATATTTTAACCTTTACCGTTTAACAACACAATTCAGACTTTAAATGCAGGTAAGATATTCATTTAAATCACGAAAGCCAATTTCTATAAATCACCAAGACTAATCATAATAGATGAAATGGGATAACTGCCACTAAATACCACTATGGTCTCATAGTTCCTCCAAAGTCCATAATTCAACAAAAAATTAGCAGCAAAGAAAAGACTTGTGGCTCCAATTTTTAGATCACAGTTGTTTGGCCATAATTAACCGTCTGGAACACTCTGAAATATTATATTGCTGAGACCGCTCCAGAGACTCCAGTTTCACAACACTTACAACTTGTTTTTAACTATGTACATGGTTACCCCGCTGAGTTCCTATTCATCACATTACTTCAAGTCCTAGATGGATGAGGTTTGGGGGATTTCAGTCCTTTGACAATCTCCATCAAACTGGAAATTCTTACCTGTTTGAATTGTTGAAGAGCTTCTGTTGACTGACTTGCCATGTTGAACATTGACATAGATTTCCTCCATCTCTCCTGAGATAGTCAGCTTTCTTTTAGAGAGTTGGCTCTGCAGTACACGTTACTTGAAGCATAAATGAGGAAGTTTTTAGCTTAGTTCCTTCTTGTCTTTTACAGAAGTTTTATCAGAAGTCATACTGTATGTGTTGAACCCAGAAGTGTCACTTCTAATAACATTTCTATAACACAGTTTAAGTTTGAAGGTTGAAGTTTCCTGGAATAGTCTGAATGACTAATGTTACATGAAAAGACAGATATACAACAAAATTCAAAACTCAGCAGAAGGTCTAGATCTTGTCCCTTGAAGTTGCTAATTACCCACTGTGTGGATCAGAAAAGTATAATGAAAGTGAGCAGGCAATCTGCATATACATTAATCTCACAAAGATGCACTGAAATCACCAATCAATCAATTCCAATGAACTTCAATTCAATTCAATTCAAACTTTATTTTTATAGCACATTTAAAAGCAAGAGAGTTGACCTAAGTGCTTCACAATCAGTTAGGAACAAGAGAAGAAAATAGAGAAACAAATACAGATAAATGAGAGGACATTGTATTAACATTAAAAAACAGGTCTGAGGTTATTAACTTGAGTTAAAAGCCAACATTGTGGGGGGTGGGGATAGTTCAGGTAGAGTGGTCGCCCCTTGATCGGAAGGTCGGGGACTCGAATCCACCGAATCCAAGCTACCCTGAGGTACCCTTGAGCAAGGTACCGTCCCTACACACTGCTCCCCAGGCGCTGGATTGGTAGCTGCCCACTGCTTCACTGAGTGAAGGGATTAAATGCAGAGGACTACAACATTTCCAACGTGTGGGACTATAAGAGGTTTAAAATGGAAAAAAGGGGAGTTTTAAGACGCAATTTAAAAGACTGAATAGGATTCAATCGAGACCTCGGTTATATTAAGAGCTCTCAGTGCTCTTTTGGGGTTATAAATGTTGAGGAGTTTGCTTAAATAGCTGGGTGCCATATTATTTAAAACTTTAAAAGTTAAGTAAAAAAAATCTTAAAACTAATATGGTATTTGACAGGGAGCCAGTGTAAATTTGCTGAAACTGGAGTGATACATTCATACATTCTAACATCTATTAAATGATGAGCAGCAGTATTTTGGACTAACTGCAAGACATGAGTGGTGAAGACCAAAATAGAGAGAATTGCAGTAGTCCAGTCTAGAGGTGATGAAGGCATGAATAAGTGTTTCTAGGTGTTTTGGAGGAAGATAAAGCTTCACATAACAGATAAAAACTGGTTTGAACTGTGGACACTTGCCTCTCTAATTAATAAAAGCTATCTAAAAACACTCCCAAGATTTCTTACAGTGTGAGAATGATGACAAGCAAGTGAACTGAGGGTAACAGTTAACTTATCCAAAGTCGAATGACTTCCAAAAACAATAACTTCAGTCTCATTTACATTTAGGATGAGAAAATTTTGTGCTAACCAGTCTTTAACATTACAGTGGAACAGAAACACCCAGTTTGAAGGGGAAGTAAATTTGGGGGGCATCAGCATAACAGTGAAAGGGGATGTTGCATTTCCTAAAAATAAATCCCAAATGTAGCATGTATTAGGAGAAGTGTCACTTTCCTGGGTCTGACCCAGCGTTTTGAGTTTTAGTTTATTTGGATGATATGTTTGAGTTCTTTAGGGTAGCTAAGTTGTTTATTAGTTTCCCTTTGTGTTTTCTACCGCTGTATTTAAGTTTCCCTTTGCCCTTCATGTGTTTTATGCTGCGTGTCTTATGTTGTCAAGTTTATATTGTCTTGTCTGCGTCACATGTTTCCAGTTATATTTTGAAGGTCTGTGTCCTATTTCAGTGTAGTCAGCTTTGCTTCCTTTGTCTCGTTATGTCAGACTAGTGTCATCTGTTTCCCCATGTGTTTCCACTTCCCCTGATCACCCTTGTGTGTATTTAGTCTGTGTGTTTCTGTTCATTCCTTGTCAGGTCGTCTGTTGTTCACGCCATGTTCCTTACACCAGGTTTCATTTCCAGGTTTTTTCATATTGCTGTTTAGATTTCCCAGTTTAGGTTTGTGTTAATTTTTCTTCAGTTTGCCTTGCCTTTTGTTTGTACCTTTTACCAGCCTCATTAAACAGCTTGCTTTTTGTTAACATTCAAGTTTTGTTCCCTGTTCCTTGGGGTCTGCGTTTTGGGTCCTTCTCATCAATTCATACAGTCTGCCCTCGCCAGACTGTGACAAGAACAGAGTTGGACCCAAAACAGACCCCTGAGGCACACCACAACAAATTGGGGCAAAGGAAGTGGAGTATTGTCCAATAGTAACAGAAAAGGACCTCTCTGATAGATATTTAAACAATGATAAAACTGTGCCTTTAAGACCAACAATGAACAACCTGGGTTGTTCTGTTGTTTAAACATGGCAAATAATAAAAGCTTCTCGAAAACAGTTAACACACTAGACAAAAAGATGTGTTATCCCCTTGTGCTGCAAATTTTCCAAAGTGGAAAAACCTGGACGTTATGCAAAACATCACAGGAGAAATGTAAGTTATCAGTTTCAGTCACGTCCATCATACAGGTACAGTGAATACTTTATATTTTGCTTCTATGAAGGTCAGGTAATTAAACATCTTAACTGTCTGCAAAGATGTTTTAACACAATGTGAAGATCAAAAGCAGTTAGTTCCCCGTTGATTTAATTTTAAGTTTTGGTAACTTTTAGGTGAAGGAATAGGACCAGTTTGATGTTAATGTAACAGCAGTGTGCAACTTACATGACAGTACAACAATTTTTTTCACTATTACTATTATTTGTAACATTTTGGTTTTAATTACTTTATTGTATCATATACATGTAAATGCAATGCCATTAAAATACAATTGCTGTGATGAAACATATGTACTGTGTTAATAAGACGTTCTACATTCATAGCAAAAGGAACTTATTTTCTTGACCAAAGAGCTACAAATAAAATCAGTCAAGAAAAATATTTTTCTCAAGGTCTTGTTTTATATTTATTCAAGAAGGAAAAGGCTAATCACAAATGAATGCCATTTTACTAACTGCATTACACCTTTAAATCATTAGAATTTGATGAAAAGGATTCCTTGGCAACTGTTACACAAGAGTGTAATCGTTCTGCTATGTTTTTGTACCAGTCAGTGAAACATGACAGACTGCTGAATTAGTGGAGTTTGTGTGGATACTACTACCAGCACATACTGGGTACTGTGTAATATGGATGTATGTCACTTATCTTCACATGAATGTATCTTTGAGATATTCTCATTGTGTATTCCTTTTTTTGTCTTAGATATTCTTTACTTCTTATTATTGAGCTGAAGAAATGGCAATTTTGTCTTTTCAACATTCTCAGTCATGCCGCTGGGCAGGCAGGCAGCATAGATGCCTAAGTTTGTGAATGCGATAACTTGAGAACAAGGCGGCGTAGGATTTTGAAATTGATACCATAGTTGTGTCTACCAAGAGGCTGAGCGGTAGCACTGGTGGTCACCATTATTTTTTACAAAAAAAGCCAACAAGATACTGAATTTGCCTACAGGACAAGAATATGTAACTACTGCTGAATTAATGTTCAGATATCATTTAACTGCTGTAGCTGCTCCTGCTGGTAACACTTTAAACTTTTAACTGACTTGTTTGATATGTAAAATCTGAATATTATATTAACACAAATACCAAAGACTTTAAGTGAATGTTGTGGTGTATATCTTTGAAATGTTGTGAAGCAAAAGCACAAAGGTGACCAATTTGGAAATGCTCAAGTAAAGTGCAAGTACCTTTATATGACAGTACTTAATTACATTCCATATGACATACAGTGGGGCAAAAAAGTATTTAGTCAGCCACCGATTGTGCAAGTTCCCCCACCTAAAATGATGACAGAGGTCAGTAATTTGCACCAGAGGTACACTTCAACTGTGAGAGACAGAATGTGAAAAAAAAATCCATGAATCCACATGGTAGGATTTGTAAAGAATTTATTCGTAAATCAGGGTGGAAAATAAGTATTTGGTCAATAACAAAAATACAACTCAATACTTTGTAACATAACCTTTGTTGGCAATAACAGAGGTCAAACATTTACTATAGGTCTTTACCAGGTTTGCACACACAGTAGCTGGTATTTTGGCCCATTCCTCCATGCAGATCTTCTCGAGAGCAGTGATGTTTTGGGGCTGTCGCCGAGCAACACGGACTTTCAACTCCCGCCACAGATTTTCTATGGGGTTGAGGTCTGGAGACTGGCTAGGCCACTCCAGGACTTTCAAATGCTTCTTACGGAGCCACTCCTTTGTTGCCCGGGCGGTGTGTTTTGGATCATTGTCATGTTGGAAGACCCAGCCTCGTTTCATCTTCAAAGTTCTCACTGATGGAAGGAGGTTTTGGCTCAAAATCTCACGATACATGGCCCCATTCATTCTGTCCTTAACACGGATCAGTCGTCCTGTCCCCTTGGCAGAAAAACAGCCCCATAGCATGATGTTTCCACCCCCATGCTTCACAGTAGGTATGGTGTTCTTGGGATGCAACTCAGTATTCTTCTTCCTCCAAACACGACGAGTTGAGTTTATACCAAAAAGTTCTACTTTGGTTTCATCTGACCACATGACATTCTCCCAATCCTCTGCTGTATCATCCATGTGCTCTCTGGCAAACTTCAGACGGGCCTGGACATGCACTGGCTTCAGCAGCGGAACACGTCTGGCACTGCGGGATTTGATTCCCTGCCGTTGTAGTGTGTTACTGATGGTGACCTTTGTTACTTTGGTCCCAGCTCTCTGCAGGTCATTCACCAGGTCCCCCCGTGTGGTTCTGGGATCTTTGCTCACCGTTCTCATGATCATTTTGACCCCACGGGATGAGATCTTGCGTGGAGCCCCAGATCGAGGGAGATTATCAGTGGTCTTGTATGTCTTCCATTTTCTGATGATTGCTCCCACAGTTGATTTTTTCACACCAAGCTGCTTGCCTATTGTAGATTCACTCTTCCCAGTCTGGTGCAGGTCTACAATACTTTTCCTGGTGTCCTTCGAAAGCTCTTTGGTCTTGGCCATGGCGGAGTTTGGAGTCTGACTGTTTGAGGCTGTGGACAGGTGTCTTTTATACAGATGATGAGTTCAAACAGGTGCCATTCATACAGGTAACGAGTGGGGGACAGAAAAGCTTCTTACAGAAGACGTTACAGGTCTGTGAGAGCCAGAGATTTTCCTTGTTTGAGGTGACCAAATACTTATTTTCCACCCTAATTTACGAATAAATTCTTTACAAATCCTACCATGTGAATTCATGGATTTTTTTTTTCACATTCTGTCTCTCACAGTTGAAGTGTACCTCTGGTGCAAATTACTGACCTCTGTCATCATTTTAAGTGGGGGAACTTGCACAATCGGTGGCTGACTAAATACTTTTTTGCCCCACTGTACATTTCAAATTAAAAATGCAGCCTACTTAGCCTCTAAACCACAACATACCAATAACATACCAATAAGATATCACTACAGCACAGAGAGGCAAAGACTGAAAGACTGAAAGTAAATACATTGAACAGCTGTCACTGAAAAAAACAGCATCAAAAATGGGAGTGATTATATGAAATATAATTAAAGTGTAGTGTTCAACACCATGTAACAGCATGTAACATGAAACAACAAACTGTTGCTAGGGTTACCAACCACTGGATACAAATAAAGAGTTTTGTTCCCAAATTGCAAAGATATGACATCATGGATAGTGTCACATCATAATCATATGACTGATTATCTGTTCATCCCTTATAAATGTATTATCCTTATGTTCTGCTCTGAGGATTTCACCGTGTCTTTAAATACTTATTTCTGCCTGTTTCTTCTTATTTCACTTTCACGTTGTCATTTTGTATCTCTTTAGTATTTTATTCTTCCCCTGTGCTAATCCTCTGCTCTTCCCCAGCTTACAGGTATCCACTGTGGTTCATCCTGTGCCTGCTGAATGATGGAACAGAGCTCTATGCAAGCGTCCTGTAGGTCATCGTTCACCAGGACACTGTCAAAAAACTGCTTGTACTTTGCTTCAATCGGCTTTGATGTCTCTTCAAGCTCTGCAAAGTCTTCCTCCTAAAACGACATTATTATTATTGTCAGTTTTAAATAACATTCATGCTTTTGCTTTTCTTTTTCATAAGCAGCTGTTCTCTCTCTCTCTCTCTCTCTCTCTCTCTCTCTCTCACACATAAAATTTTTTTATGCTCTTACTGAGAAAACTCTGTTGATGGCATAATTGGTGATGATTCGAGCATCTCTCCGAGTTTCCCTGAGTCTGTCTGGGCTGGGTGGTTTGATGAAAATTACATAGGGTTTAAATTTCTTTGTTCGCAACAGCTGGATGCTCTGGAAATAAAATACTATATTAACACCAAAGCCTTTTCAATCATATGCAAACAAAAAGCTTCACAGAAAACTTAGAGACTGTTCAGAATACATGAAATAAGTGAATCTGTGTTACATGAGACTCACATGGGGCTCGGCGTCAATGATACACATCCGCCCTCGTTTTAGCACCTCATCAATGGCATCAGTGCTAATTCCATACAGCTGACCTTTACTCTCCCCATATTCCAGAAATCTGAACACATGTACACACACACATTCATACATCCACACGGGCAAAAACAGCATACAATTATAGTTAAATAAATAATAAACTTATATAGTTCCCTAAAATTTGAACAAAAAGCCCCAAAAATCATGACAATCAACACCAAGAACATTAGCAAAATTTATAGTAAAGGAATAAAATCTTGCCTGTGGTTGCAGACCATGTACTCAAACAGTTCTTTGGTAACAAAGTGGTACTCTCTACCGTTCTGCTCCCCTGCTCTGATTGAGCGAGTGGTGTCTAGAAGAACAGACCAATCAGAATGTTTATATTAATAATTAGTCACAGTGAAAACAGCAGTATAATTATTAGGGGTGCAACGATACTCGTATCGA
>NW_024583075.1:57218-61466 GCF_018398535.1 Haplochromis burtoni | reverse complement strand
ACATGCTCGATCGATAGATTTATTATTTTATCCCTTTGTTGTTTCAGCAACATTAAATTTAAAAACTGTACGTTTGAGTTAAAATATATATTTATAATTTTAATAAATGACAAATTAAAAAAGCATGAACATTTTTTTGTATCGAAAAAATATCGAACCGTGACACCAAAGTATCGAACCGAACTGAATTTTGTGTAAGGTTGCACCCCTAATAATTATGTAAAGCAGGTAAAATCACTTTCATGACTTTACTACCTCCTCCGCTATTGAGCTAACTATTTTTTTTTCAAGAGTGTAAAAGCCAGTAAGTCATGCTTCTTATCTGGAAGTCACAGGACACTTCTCATAAGTAATTATACCAAACTGGGCTCAACTGCAAACCAACAGGTGACTTCAAATCTCACAACCATCCTCACACACAGTCCATGATAATATTCCAGATGTTTAAAAACAAACAAAACAAAAACATATATTTCTTTTTTTTAAAATGTAGAGCCCTCTTTTTATTGTCATTTAAAATGAGAAGAAAAGGTTCATTTGATTTCTGTAGGAAAACCTCACACGTGTTAAGTAAAAGGCACATACGAGGCACTGGTCCCTGGAATGTCGAAGGATTCAGTTTGATGAGTCTCTTCCTAAGTTCATTTACTCCAACTCCTGAAGCACCTGTGCAGAAGAACAAATAATGGACTGGTAGGAATCTCCTTCGGACTTCCAAAGATATACATACAGAGACGGACAAGAATGCTGGAGAATAAATCTTTTCAAACAAGGAGAAAATAGCAGGTGCTGTTAAAAGAAGTGAAATGATTTCAAACATTCTCCTGATACAAGGATGAGACCAGTGTGTTGAACAGTACATAAAGTAAAGCATTATTTATTGTATGTATTATAATTAGATAAGTACTTAATTCAAAGGACTACTGTAGTTCTGCCAGCAATTCAAGAAACCAGTGAAAAATCTAAGCATACAGAGAGGCTTCTATGACAGAGGGTCTCAAGATCAATTGATAATCTCAGATTTTGTTCATCTGTATTCTGTTCAGCAATTTTGTGCTGCAGTGGTCTTTTGACATGAGGTGGCAGGTCTATTTGAAACACTTTACCGACATTCCATAATTTCAGGGTCAACTGGGAGGCAGTGATTAATTTCTAATTGAAGCATTCATGTGTTATTAATGCAGCTATTCATCTCACCAACGAGGATGATGAGGCGGTGGTTCTCTTGAGGAGGGCGCTGGTACAAAACCACTTCCTCATAGGGGGTGGACAAAGCATTGGTGTTGGGGGAGCAGGTGGTGCACGACTGTCGTCGCTTCCTGTAGGAAGTCCTCTTCCAGACACGGAAACTTCGACGGAAACCAGCTGGTGAGGTTAAAGAGCACTTTTAGTTTCACTTAATAAACTTGACACACTTCTCACACACACTTCTCCTTATAAGGTGAATGTTACCAAAGTTTAGAGACAGCAGTAAAATGATTTATTATTGATAATATATATTTTCTATAGATATGATTTCATTAGATTGTAGGAATTTATTATTAAATAATAACTTGTCTTATTAAATCCATCCTTCAGTATAGATTTTATTATCAGTGCTACCCACTTAATGACTACTTAAATACTACCTAATTATCTGAATAGCATATATGTCTTACCCAGGTAGATTCCATCAGTAACATCAGATTCAGCTTCATCTGAAGGAAAGAAACATTCAAACTCCTAGATTTATCACCAGGCAGTACATTTCTTCTTTTTATTAAGTACAGAAACAAGTAAGCATTTATTTTTATATGTATTTACTACATTTTATTTTTTGTTTGTAAGCCTGACCTTAATTTTCATGGTCATATTAAAAATGCACCTAAATTACCGCCATTTAAAATTTTCATTAAAATAATTTTATCGAATTATGACTCGGAATAAACAAGTACATATACAAAAAGAGTCTACGCTGTGGGACTGTTTTGATCATCCGGACTGGGAAATGTTTCACGTGGCTGCTAATGATATTGATGAGTACACAGATTCAGTCTGCGGATTCATCAGGAAATGCGTGGAAGATGTCGTCCCATCCAGAACAGTTAAATCCTTCCCAAATCAAAAACCCTCTCATGTCTCAACCAGGAGGGTAAGTGACGGAAGTGACGGACAAGGTAAGCGACCCATGTTGTAGGTGACGTCAGACGCCGGAGATTTTGGCGGAGAAAAAGCAAATGGTAGCATAGAATTTAACAAAGGTTTTTCAAGCTTCAGTATTACCAAATATACTAATCAATTGTCATATAACTAACAACATCTGTTTTACCATCTCTAACACCCTGGAGGACAACGGGGAGAGTTTAGACGCTCTCCAAGATTACATCGACCGCTGTTTTCAAGATTTAGTAATGCATAAGGCCCAGAGTGCATCTTCCCCGGCCAAAATTGAGACGCCGTCATCGAAGAGAAGTCGCCAGGCAGACTCCCCCGGTACAACATCGCCTGCCGGCAAAGACATCGCAGAAATCCTGGAGTCAATCGACAAGCGATTGTCCAGTTTTGATGCGAGGCTGTCCCTGGTGGAGATTTTACACCGGGAATTTAAATCTCTGAGAGAATCCCTGGAATTCAGCCAGCAGCAGGTGGAAACGCTTGCCGCTGAAAATGCCACGCTACGGGAGTCGGTTAAATCTCTCACCGATAACGTGACCCAGCTAAACATTGAAAATAAAAAAATAAAAGAGTCCGTTATCGATCTACAAGCCCGTAGCATGAGAGATAATCTTGTGTTTTCTGGTATTCCAGAAACTGCCGGAGAGGACGCAGAGGCAACGGTGAAAAACTTCATTAAAATCCACCTGAAGCTGCCGGAGGACACCGTAAAGAACATCGACTTCGATAGAGTACATCGCTTGGGGGGCGCGCGGTCGCGGACCGGGAGACCACGGCCTATTGTGGCCAAATTCAGTCAATTCAAACAGAAGGAACAGGTGAAGAGTCGCGGCAGAGAGCTGAAAGGAACGGACTTCAGCGTGAACGACCAGTTCCCCAAAGAGATCCTGGAACGACGCAAGGTCCTGTTCCCAGTTCGACGTAGCTTCATCCAGAAAGGCTCCCGTGCTGTCATCGCCGTGGACCGGCTCTACGTGGACGGACAGCTTTACCGCGACCTCGGCACCACACCGTGGTTATATTAACTGCACTCCAGATAAGAACCCGCTACACTCTTTTCTTATTCATTCACACTCTCTCCTTTAACATGAGTTTAAGCTAGTAATATCAATATGATGTCATAGCAGATATAACACCGTCACCCTCCGTCATTGCTTTAATTGGAATGTTTCCGTTTCGTTTCTTTTTTTTTGTTATCGCTCACAGTTCATGTGGTTTCTTTCTTTCTCTTGTCTTTCACTGCTGTGGTCACCTACTTCCCCACTCACCTACAAACAACACCCTCTATTTCTCCATATTTTCACAACACGATCACGCAAACACATCAGCTCAACGGCAGCACATTCACAACAGCCTCACAGCACGCACAGACTTGCAGGACACATAAGCAAACCACGCTTGTTCATATTAGTGAATATTCACACACATAGTCAGACTTATGGAGCCTCTCACCACACTTCTTTTTCTCTTTCTATTTACAAACAAGGGATGTTTCCATATTCTCTCCACCTGTCTAAACGAAACACCCAGCATACATCATTAGACATACACGCACAATTAAGGGCATGCTGAGGTTTGTCACATGGAATGTAAATGGAGCTGGCACCAGAGGAAAGAGGTTAAAAATATTTAACCAGCTTAAAAAACTACAGGCAGATGTTGTTTTATTACAAGAAACTCACAAACCTGTCACAGGTTTAAACGAACTTAAAACACCTGAGTTTCCTAACGTGTTTGCAGCCGGTTATAATTCTAGACAACGGGGAGTAGCAATTTTAATACATAAAAATGTTAATTTTACAGTACTCGATACAGTTATAGATCCAGAGGGTAGATTTCTAATTATTAAACTATCAATATTGAACAAAAAACTATGTATTGTTAGTATATATGGTCCAAATGTTGATGAACCCTCATTCTTCCACGGTTTTTTTAGTGCACTCTCTGAACACCTTGATTGCACACTCATTCTTGGCGGTGACCTCAACCTTGGACTAAATGAAGAAATGGATAGGCTCAACACAACAGGAACTCAGCGCAATTGGCAGTCCACAAATATAATCAAACAGTATATGAACGACTTTGGTCTTTATA